>NW_006922218.1:270667-274541 GCF_000298275.1 Orycteropus afer afer | reverse complement strand
CTGCTGTCCAGTCGGATCTGACTCATAGTGACCCCTCCTTGGGTTTCTAAGGCAGTATCACTATGGAAGTAGATTGCCCAACCTTCCTTCTGAGGAGTGGCTGGTGGGTTTGAACCACCAGCCTTCTGGTTAGCAGTCAAATGCCTCAGGATATATTTTGAAAAATTATTTGTGAGGATGAATGCAACTCCATTGCCCTTCAATTTCTCATTCCTTACATAGTATATCATGTGATTTTCTGATCCAAAATGGTCCATTTCAGATCACTAAACCCAGGATATTTATGTTTCTGTGTTCTATTTCATTTTTTACAATTTCCAATTTTCCTAGATCCATACTCCATACATTCCACATTCTGATTATTAATGGATGTTTGCAGTTATTTCTTCCAATTGTGAGTCATGCCCAATCAGCAAATGGAAATCCTGAAACTCTACTCCATTTGTGTCCTCAAGGTCAGCTCTACTGAGGAGGCAGCTCTTCCCCAGTTGTATTTTGAACGCCTTCTGATCTAAAGGGGTCATCTTCCAGCACAATGTCTGACAATGTTTCATGACTAGTCATAAAGTTTTCCAGTAATACATCAGACAGTGTTTCACTGCTATTCATAAGGTTTTTAGTGGCCAATTCTTTGAGAATGGAATGGCCTTTCTTTTTTCCTAGTCTGTCTTACTCTGAAGCTCTGTTGAAACCTATCCATCATGGGTGACCTGTTGGGATTTGAAATACCTGTGGCAAAGCCTGTAGTCTCACAGCAACATGGAAGCCATCACAGCCTTTTCTTATTTATTTATTTATTTTTAAGAATCAACCTGAGTTATAAAAATCTTCAAAAATATTTCCTGGTTTGGTTTTAAAATCTTTAGTATTTTCAAGCCTTATTTTACTGAAAGTCACACTGGAAATAAGACCCAGGTTTTGTCATTTATGTGGTCTATCGCAATTGAATTAATCACTCTATCTGTGTGACCTTTCACAATTTAATTAGTCATCCCTGTGTTTAGTTTCTTTATTAAGAAAGTGGGTTTGTTACGAGTCAGAACATACTTGATGGCATATAACAACAATGTTGTTGTTAGATGTTGTCCAGTCACCTCTGACTTATAGTGACTGACTGTATGCACAGCAGAACAAAAGACTACCCAGTCCCATGCCAGCTCCACAATCCCCACTATATTTGACCCCAGAGCCACAGCCACTGTGACAATCCATCTCATTGAGGGTCTTCCCCTCTTTCATTGACCCTCCACCTTACCAAGCATGACATCCTTCTCCAGGAAATGGTCCCTTCTTACAACATGATCAAAGTAGGTGAGACCAAGCCTAGCCATTCTCGCTTCCAAAGGGCTTTCCAACTGCACTTCCTCCAGGATAACAACGTCTATCAAATAAATGCAAATTGGTCATATTTTCATATTACCATTATCATTTTATTGGGCTCTAAATCTCCAGATATTTTCAAGCTAAGGAACATCTTCCTCTTCCTTTTGTATTTTTTTTCTCTCTCTCTCTCTATGTTCAGTTTAAATTTAAACTACTGTCCTTTGACACTTAGTGGATTCTGAGTCACAGTGACCATAAATGGTAGAATGACCTCATAAGTTTCCATCCATTCATACAGTTTCCAAGGCTGTAAATCTTTATGGAAGCAGACTGCCACACCTTTCTAGTGCAGAAGAACTGGTGGATTTGAACCACTGATCTAACCACAGTTACCAACTGAGTGCTTCACCACTGTACCACCACATGTTCTTGGTTTAAACTTAGTACAAAGCAAATGCTAAATAAATATGTGTTCTATCAAGATAAATGAGAATGTCCCAAAGACTGAAAAAACTGAAACCATCAGTGCTGCCAGCCAGAAGCATTCAGGAGATTAACTACATGTTTTGAGTCTATTTTAATTCTAATGCTGACTAAATAAAAACAGCTAAACATTACTGATGCCCGTATGATTTTGGTATTTTCAAAGCTCATTGTACATGGATGTATGAAAACCAGACTCAAACCAAACTCACTGCTGTTGAGTGGTTTCTGATTCATAGTGACCCCTATTGGTTTTCAGAGGTGGTATATCTTTATGAAAGTAGATTGCTCCATCTTCCTTCCATGGAGTGGCTGGTGGCTTCGAACCATCAACCTTCTAGATAGCAGTCAAATTCCTTAGGCATTGCATGACTGGAGCTCTTTATGACTGTAATAGTAGCATTCATATAATAGCTCTCAGTGAAATGTATATCAATTTATCCTACAAGTTTGAGAATGGTCTCCTTTGAATGGATGATAAAACTGAAGCTCCAATTGGCTGAGTCTTCTCTAAAACAAAGCTAATATATAACAAAGCAAGAAATTTCAGTTGGTATCTGAAGCTCAGTCTCTTGCTACTATGTCAGACTACACCTAGTACACCACACCCACAATTACTAGCTAAATGTGTCCAAGTTTCCTTTTCTCAATGTTTTGGTATAATTTGTATGAAACTTGGGAAATTTGTGTTTGAGAAAAACAGAGGTATTACATTTCTGTTGCTCAATTCAATTAGTAAATTTCATGTATTCATGAGTGCATGTACAAAATGCCAATAATAAAAAGATAATGGAGGAATTTTCCAATTTCTACCTTACCAATGAAAACAAAACCTGCACTTTCAATATGAAGCAACTTCTCAATGTTGCATATCATTCCAGCCCTATTAAAGGTCTCCTCAATTTACATTTCTCAGAATATTGGCTACATGCTTAGCATAAAGGCCACTGCAAAATTATAATCTTTTCTCATGCCTCGCCACCTCCGCCTACTGATACCCATGTACATTCCCTACTTGTAAAAATCAGACAGACACAAGACAACAAAAAAATTAATCTTAACTTTTCTATGTATTTGAAAGTCATCTAATCTTTTATTTTTTCTTGGCAATTTAGTTAAATAGTACAAAATACAGGAGATTTTCTTCAAATTTAAAACACGTTTTCTGCCAGGCCAATCATGGTTTGATATTTCATCTGAAATGTGTACTGCTTGAACTCCATGTAAGTTGTTGTCATAATTCTCCCTTTTCTGAAAATCCTTGGGACTCAACAGCTGACCTCATGCAAAGATTTGCACGATTAATACTCCAGCACAATCTCATCTCCCTGCTTTGAAATAGAAATTTTCATCAGTAAAATTCCATGAATACATTTTAAAAGTCCCCTTATCTTTTAGGTATATGACATTTTTAAAAAAGGCCAGTTCACAATCCCCAAAATGTGGCAATAGACAGAAAGTAATGATTAAAGGCAATGACTAAGACAAACTCTCCCACTTAAGAGGCTATGGTCCTGCAGTCAGCAGAAATCAAAAATACTTTTCAACATGTTGTCAAATCTGACTCAGTGAGGGAAAGTTACAACTTTCAATCCAAATAGCAGTATAAAATCCTCAATTTTTTTTCATGTATAAAGTCATTTTAGATAGAGGGAGAGACTATTGCTTGACATTGTCGATGTAGTACACAAAATTTAGGACATTGGACTGTGTGGCTTTTCATCTTAAGGTTCAGTTATCTCGTTTTCTGAAGAGTTTGAAATTCATATAATCTTTAATAAAAAGTGGTATTTTCAAACTGAATAATTCTGTAATTCTTTTCTCTAAATGTATTTGCTGACTTTGAAAGCAAACTCAAACCAATGTCTCAAATGACTGGCCAATGTCAAGTGAAGGAACTGGGAAACTTGATACAATGAGGCTGAGAAGACAAATGTGTAGCTTATATGTGTTAAAACACAACACAGACATGGAAATAGGGCCATGATTTTATGTCTTTGTATTTTGGACCTATATGTCATGTTATATATTATAAGGTATATACTGTATATAAGATACCTCCTTATGT
>NW_006922218.1:268403-270297 GCF_000298275.1 Orycteropus afer afer | reverse complement strand
TTTATTGGCTATGAAAATTAATAAATAATTATCCCATTATTTCTATTTTTTTGCACAATAATAATATATGATTAAAAGGGGAGAATTTAACTTTTCTCTTTATCATCTAAGATTCCTTGCAGATACTATAGACACCACTATATTAATTCATTTTTTGAAATATGGCAAACTTTTCTTGCAAACTCATGAATGGTGGAGGACTAGACAGCATTTTGTCCTACTATGCCTGAGGTTGCTATGTGTCAGAGCCAATTTGATAACACCTAACAACAGAATTAATAAGTTAAAATGTTACCATTGACATTTCTGATTAAAAAAAAAATGTCTATCTAAAATTACCTTCTGTTTTATCATATTAATGTCCTTTTGGAAGAAGGACTATTTATTACTTCATGCCAATGGCTTTAATAGTTTGATTAAGCCCAGGGGAAAACTTTACACAAAATATAACCTTAATATATATGTTTGTGTTTTTGTTTGTAAATGTTTTTATTTAGGATGGGTTTCAATAGAAGAATCTGGAAAGTACCCATCAAGCAATTTACACTAATGTTACTGCAGCTTTGTTTCACGACAATCCTAACGAACCTTAGTCTAGACACAGAGCTAATCCCTGATAGGGAAAAAGAGAGTTCAATCTAATACTCAATAACCCTTTGACCTCTTCGCTGAAACTGTCTACAGAACGAATAAAATCTCTTACCAAATATATATCCAATTGCCCCAGAGATCTACTCTGCTTTGTAATTGGTCACACAGACATATTTATAATGGACAATGTACTGAAGGTTTAAGAATGATGGCCTTGAAATTGAAATTTCTTACTGGCAATTGATGGAGCAAAATGAAATCCAGAAATTGATATGCTGCCTCTTTAATAATAGAAAGGATTTTGGACATGGGGCTTCAAATGAAACTAAAAATATAGATCTCATTTGGCTACAAATAATGTCCAGTTTAACCATAGATTATGACTTTTGGGGTGCATTGAACATATTTTTCTAAATCAGCTTAGGATTGCTTTCATTTATTACTTGAATTTTCAAGAAAGCTTTGCTGATTTTTTAAGAGTTTACTTTTAATTTACAAGTAAGATAGCTATAGGCAAAGAAAGTGGTGATAGCTTCTTTTTTTTTTTTTAAACCATTGTCCTCTATTTAATTAGCTTGCTATTATCTAGTTGTGATGTATATCAAAAATGTTGTTTCTATATCTTGCTTGCTTCGCAGGACTTCTGATGAGATCATCATAATATCTCTTTCTGTTAAGAAATGACAATAATTATTACATTTAGGATACAGATAACAAAATAAAGGCTTAAGACACCCTTCTGTCTAAAATTTTAACAGTTTCGATTCCAGACAAAAGAAGAGAAACTAATGTCCTTATTGAATGATCTTTGTACTCCACATCAAACCAATGATTGAAACTATTAGTATTTTTTAATAAGCACTATGAGAGTCAGGAGTTCTGGTGGCATAGTGCCTAAGGTATTTGACTGCTAACCAAAAGGCTGGTAGTTCAAACCCACCAACCACTACTTGGAAGGAAGATTGGGCATTAGACTTCCATAGTGATACCACCTCAGAAACCCAAGGAGGTGTTGTTATGAGTTGAATTGACTTGTTGGCATTGAGTTTTATGAGAGTCCAAGACCCCATTTTTCACTGAAAAAGTCCAATGCGGCCTTAGATTTCCTCATATTTCTTTACCTTGCATCCTCCATTACTGTGAAAAAGTTATATGACCCAAGATTGACTCAAAGAATGTTTTTGTCCAGAACTCTGGATTGTAAGTGATTCAAACAGAAATGGAAAAATTTGAGTTCATTGTGGGGAGATCGATAGTATCCAAGAGGTCCACTTGGAGGCACCAGCAATGTGTCCTAGCCAGA
>NW_006922218.1:263437-264733 GCF_000298275.1 Orycteropus afer afer | reverse complement strand
TTTTTTTTTTTTTTCTCTTTGCTTTCAAAGTCTTATAAGTATTACGATCTCCCAAAGACAGCTATGAAGAGTGAGAAGAACAATGATTAGAAAGTCCATTTGCCAATGGATCCAAATCTCATTCTTTGTCTTTATCTCTGATGACATCATTGGATTCTATTAGATTTATTTCTCAGATGATCCAAAATTCTGTAATGAATTAAGGAGACAAATTCTTAATCTCCAGCTCCTGATAATAAAGAACTACAAAAATTCTAAGGAAAATGCTATTTTCCATTTTTATTTCCATTCCCTTAACACCCACATGTATGTGCTACAACCTTCACACCCTTTGATACAAATGCAATAAGATATTTCTATGAAGAACAGCGTAGTAAGAAAGAAAATAGATTACAGAGGGGTAGCCTGAACACAGTGCATATCATCTCTAGCCGAGTCTGTTCCACTTGCTTTCCCTCCATAACTTCTGGCGGGTTATCCTGTGGAAGATTTCAGATGCTGATGGAATGAATGAACACGAAGATTAGCAGCAATTTGTTGTTGAAAATCCATACCGGTAGAAGATGAACATACATGTGATTCTGGTTGGAAAATGTAGGAGATGCAGGACTTTTTTGCTTTCCCCACCCATTCAATTAGTCTGAGATTAAAAGAAAGCATGGAAAATGATTTCTAAGAATTTTCTTCTACTTGGGCAAATAAGTAAAGCATTGTGTACTGTTGATTTTCAAAAAATAAATTATACCTAATAGAAATCCCATATAGTTTTATTGATAGTAGTACTTTTGACATTCTTTCCCCTAGCTTGTGCACAGTTTTCTATTATTGGGATTATTAAAGTGCAGTGATTCTTTGGACTTTTTCTGCCCTACTTAATTATAGTTGGTCTTTCTTTTTAATGTTACAACTTTTAAAAAATCTTATTATCTATCACTCATGTTTAATGATGTACACAGAGTAAACATTTTACTTTTTGAAACCTTAGACTTAATTATAAGAAATGATTTGATATTCTTTTTTGCACAGATGTGTCACTGTTTTGATTTAGAACTATTTTGAACTAGTTTTCATCTTTTAGCATTTAAATTATCTAAATCTTCATGTCTCTGAGCATATGTTTCTTTATTATTTACTCTTCCTCCCACGTTAATGTCATCTGTTGAAATTTCTACTGCATTTTTAAACTCCTGCCCTTTATTTTAAAATCTTCAAGTCAACTTAAGACTTCTTTATGACTCCCACATCCTAACTATTATTTTAGATCTTACCTGAAAAACTTAAAAATAATCTACAGCC
>NW_006922218.1:261356-262742 GCF_000298275.1 Orycteropus afer afer | reverse complement strand
AGGATCTTTCAAGTAATAAACATAAATAAATATGAATTATTATGACACAAGTTCTTTAATAAAGGAATTGTGCTGATTCCAGGAAAGTTTGACTATTATTAAAAAAAATAAGGATTTACTATTTGTCTAAATGCAAAACACAAAGACAATTCAAGTTAATGTACTTGGTTGGTGCTGTTGTTGTTAGGTGCTGTGGAGTCATGTCCGACTCAGAGAGACCCTATCCGCAGCAAAACGAAACACCACCCAATCGCGGGCCTGCTCCATGATCCTTGCTATATTTGAGCTCATCGTTGCAGCCACTATGTCAATCCATCTCATTGAAAGACTTCCACTCTTTTGTGGACCTTCCACCTTACCAAGCATGACATCCTTCTCTAGGGAATGGTCCCTTCTGACAAGATGGCCAAAGTATATGAGATGAAGTCTGGCCATTCTCACTTCCAAGGAGCATTTTCGCTGCACTTCCTCCAGGACAGATCTGTTAGTTCCTTAACAGTCCATGGTACTTTCAACATTCTTCACCAGCACCACAACTCAAAAGCATCAACTCTTCTTTGGTCTTCCTTATTCATTGTCCATCTCTCATATGCGTATGAGGCAAATCAAAATATCATGGCTTGTGTCAGGTGCACCTCAGTCCTCAAGGAGACATCTCTGATTCTCAGCACTTGAAAGAGATCCTTTGAAGCCAACTTGCCCAGCACTATACCTTTTCTAATGTCCTGACTGCTGCTTCCATTGGAGTCAATTGTAGAACCAAGCAATGTGAAGTCCTTAACAACATCAATCTTTTCTCCATTTACCGTGATGCTGCTTATAGGTCCAGTTGTGAGGATTTATTTTTTCTTTATATTGAGAGGTAATCCATACTGCAGACTGTATTCTTCAGTATTCATCAATAAGTACTTCAAGTCATCATTAATTTCAGCGAGCAAAGTTGTGTCATCAGCATATTACAGGTTGTTAATGATTCTTCCTCCAGTCTTGATACCACATTCTTCTTCATGTAGTCCAGCTTCTCAGATTATTTGCTCAGCATTGAATAAGCATGGGGAAAGGATACAACCCTGATGCACTCCCTTCTTGATTTTAAACCATGCAGTGTTCCTTTGCTCTGTTTGAATGACAGCCTCTTGGTCAATGTACAGGTTTCTCATGAGGACAATTAAGTATTCTGAAACTCTCATTTTTTATGTAGTTGGTAGGTTCTGTCAAGTCAGTTACGACTCATAGGGGTCTTATGCACAATAAAACTAAACACTATCCAGTCCTGCACGATTCTCTTAATTCTTGCTATACTTCAGCCTGTTATTACAGCCAATGTGTCAATCATCTCTTTGAGGTTCTTCCTATTTTTCACTCACCCTCTACTTTACCAACCAT
>NW_006922218.1:254053-260856 GCF_000298275.1 Orycteropus afer afer | reverse complement strand
ACCATAGGCTTTAGTCTTTCATCTTTTTCAGTAACTGCTTCAAATCTCCTTCAGTTTCGTCAAGACTGGTTGTGTCATCTACAACAATTGACAGGGTGTCAATGAGTCTTACTTCAATCTTGACACCATGTTCTTCATCTCAGGTTATTTGCTCAGCACTCAAATTCAATGACTATGGAGAAAAGACAAAACCCTGATGCACACTTTCATGATTTTAGCCATGCATTATCCCCTACTTCTGTTTGAATGTTTGCCACTTGGTCTATGTACAAGTTCCTCATGAGCACTAAGTCTTCTGGGATTCCCATTCTTTGAATGACTTCTGAAATTTGGTGTGATCCACACATTCAGACACCTTTGCATTATTACTAAAAGACAGGTGGACATTTTTCTGGTGTTCTTTCCTTTTAGCCAAGATGCATGTGATATCAGTAATGATACCCTTCATTCCACATCCCCTTAGGAATCTGGCTTAAATTTCTGGCAAGTACTATTGCAACAATGTGCAATTAATAGTATTATTTATATTAATGGATTCAATGTTATTTTTATGCCTGAACATGTTAGCCAATGATTACATATCTCCAGCATAATGCCATGTGGAACAAACTGTTAACACTAAACAGTGAAAAATAGAATCTGTTGAACAAATTCAAGACTTCAGAGATTTTCTACTCCAAATTTACCATTTATATAAGAAAGAATCAAAGATCTGGGGAAGTTTACCATCTTACTAAAGCCAGCACTCAATACAGAAGTATGTTCAATATACAACACTTAGTTAAGGTGTCAATGATGAGAAAAGCCCAGTTTTATTTAATCCTTTATTTATGTTTTGAGTCAGTTATGGTTCAGTGGTAGAAGACTCACCATCCATGTGTGAAACCTGTGTTCAATTACTAGCCAATGTATTTGAGGAACAGCCACCACCCATCTGTCTGCAGAAGCTTGAGTGTTGCTATAATGCTGAACAGGTTTCAGCAGAGTTTCAAGACTAAGCTGAACTAGGAAGAAAGGCCTGGTGATCCAGTTCTGAAAATTAGCCAATGAGAACACAATAATCTGAACTACAATTTTTTGCGAGGGTGGCATGTAGCTGGGCAGCATTTCACTCTGTTATTAATAGAACCACAATGAGTCAGGTACCAAGTTGATGATAGCTTCCCAGGTGAGAAGCAGGAGCCAGGCCCATGGCCAGAACAGGTAAGGGGAGAATGCAGGCAGGAAGTGGGAGCCAGGCCTACAGCTGGAACAGGTAGGGAGAAGGCTAGGAAGTGAGCACAGCAGTTTGGAACAACTAAGGGAGATTATTTTGTCTGACAGTTTGTGGTAGCTTGCTTGTTGCTCTGAGGCTGGATACTGTGCCACCAATGTTTCAAATGCTATCAGGGTTGCCTATGATGGGTTTCAGTGGAGTTTCCAGACTGAGACAGATTCAGAAACATCCACATCTCAAACAGGCCAGTGAAAAACCATATGAATAGCAGTAAAGCACTGTCTGGTACATCACTGGACAACTTTATGAATACCACTGAAATATTGTCTGATACAGTACTGGAAGATGAGCTCCACAAGTTGGAAGGCACTCAAAATATGACTGGGGAAGAACTGCCTCCTCAGAGTAGAGCCAACCTTTAAATGATATGGATAAAAGAGAGGTTCATGATCTCCATTTGCTGATGTGACATGACTCAACATGAGAAGAAACAGCTGCAAACATACATTAATAATTTGAATATGGAATATATAAACTATGAATCTAGGAAAATTAGAAGTTGTCAAAAATGAAAAGGAACACTTACAGATTAATATATTAAATATTAGTGAGCTGAAATGCACTGCTTTTAGCCATTTTTAATTAGATAACCATATTATGTACTAAGCTGAGAATGACAAGTTGAGGAGGAATGGCATGGCATTCATCATCATAAAGAATGTTGCAAGGTCTATCCTGAAGTGCAATGCCATCGATGGTAGGGTAATATCCACATGCCTACAAGGAAGGCCAGTTAATACTAGTAGTATTCAAATTTATACACCAACCAGAAAAGCCAAAGATGAGAAAATTTAACATTTTTACCAGTTTCTGCAGTCTAAAATTGACCGAACATCTAATCAAGGTGCTGATTATCACTGGTGATTGGAATTCAAAAGTTGGAAACAAAGAGGAATCAACAGTAGTTTGAATATTTGGCCTGGGTGATAGAAATAACACTGGAGATTTCATTTGCAAGACCAATGACTTATTCATTGCAAGTATAATTTTTCAGCAACACAAATGGCAGCTATACATGTGGATTTCACAAGATGGAGTACACAGGAATCAGATTGACTATATCTATGGCAAAAGGCGATGGAAAACCTTAATAACTTCAGCCAAAAGAAGGCCAGGAGCTGATTGTGGAACAGACCATCAGCTGCTCCTATGCAAGTTTAAATTAAAGTTGAAGATAATTAAAACAAGTCCATAAGAGCCAAACATGACCACAAATACATCCTCCCTGAATTTAGAGACCATCTAAAGCATAGACTTGATGCATTGAACACAAATGACTGAAAACCAGAGAAATTATGAGATGATATCAAGAACATCATCCATGAAGAAAGCAAAAAGTCATTGAAAAGACAGGAAAGGAAGAAAAGACCAAAAAGGATTGCAGAAGAGACTCTGAAACTTGCCCTTGATCAAAGAATAGCTAAAGCAAATGGATGAAATGACAAGATAAAAGAACTGAACAGAAGATTTCAAAGAGCAGCTCGAGAAGATAAAGTTAATTATTATAATGAAGTGGTCACTTTGAAGACTAAGGTGTTCCTGATACAAGTCATGATGTTTTCAATAGCCTCACATGCGTGTGAATGATAGACATGCATAATTATGAAGAATGAAGAAGAATTGATGCATTGGTGTTGTGGTGTGGATGAGGAACACTATAAATGCTGTGGACTCCAGAAGAAATGACAAATCTCTCTTGGAGGAAGTGAAGACAACTCCCTAAAGGTAAGAATAGCCAGACTTAATCTCCCATACTTTGGTTACATGGTCAGAAGGGACCAGTCCCTAGAGGAAGACAGCAGTTAGGTAAAGCAGAAGGTCAGCAGAAAACAGGAAGACTCTCAATGAGATGGATTGGCACAGTGACTGTGACAATGGGCTGAAACATAACAGAGGTTCTGAGGATGGCGCAGAGCACTGTTTCCTTCTGTTGTACATAGGGTCCTTAGAGTGGGAACTGACTCAATAGCACCTAACAGCAAAATCAAGTGCAAGAAACCTACTTTTCTTTGTGTTTTGTGAAAGAAACAGAAATCTGCTCTAACACTGATTCTGTCTTTACAACTGAAAGGTAAAAAGTTGTGTTGTGGTTGTTGTTAGGTGCTGTTGAGTCAGCTCCAACTCATAGCATAAGACATAATTAGGCTATAATCCCATATGGCTAAAACACAATCTCTAAGGTGAAATGTGGTGACAATAAGACTGCATAGATGTACAAGAATGAGAATATAAAATAATTGTAAAGATTATGCATTTTACCCCGAATAAACATGTAATGTATTGAAACATTTTTACACCAGAAAGCAAAATTATCTATTTTAATATGAGAATGTTATCTTTGCTGTTCATCTTACTAATACACAGTTCTAATCATGTCAGTCTTATTTTTAGTCTTCACTGACTCCCATCCACTGCAAGAGAAGTTTAGTCATTTTTATTCATTCATTACTCCCTACCTTTTTTGAAATTAAACATTAAATCTAGACATTTTGAAATCCTACTAACAGAAAATTCATTTCCAGATCCATCACCATAATGATGCCATCTTATTTCTTTAGCAGAATACTCCATCTCTCCCTGGACTGTATTGTACTAACTTCCTATTTCCTCTTATCTCCAAATTCTCCCAAACCTCACCTTGGATTATAAAACCTCCTTTTATATCCTGAACCAACTACATTTATACCCATTTCTTACATAAATTCCAAATATATTGGTCGCTCTTTTTCTACAGGAAATGGAGAAACTCATGTTTGAATCTTACACCACTTATTTAACTGTGTTAAGTAATCACATGTTTATATCCTCAACTGTATCACCACAGCAGCTGTGATTTCTGTAGCTTTTTAACTGTCATAGTTAAAGTTGTATGTCAACTTGGCTAGTCTTGGTTGAGTGGTTAGGCAGCTTGATGTAGTTATTCCCCATGATGTGACTGGTAATCAACTTCATGGTGGGATCTACCACAAGCAGCTGAGTAGCTGCCTTTGGATATGTGGGCTGCTTCCCATATATAAGTAGCAGCTTTGGGAATACTCTCTAGCTTATGGCACACTTGAACCCTGCATGTAGCCATGTCATTGTTTGGCAGTCTGCCATGCTCTGCTGACCTTAGGACTTTCAATGGGCTTGAATGAATGGCCTGTCATGTGGTTTGGTAACATCGAGACTGTGCCTTTTTACGTGTCAACCTTGGGCTTGTCAGCTCAGCAGCCATCAGCTGTCTGAGTGAAGAAAAGCCTCTAGCTCCAGTGAGCCGGGAGCAGGAGGCAGAGCTGAAATCCAAGGTTGAGGGGCTTTCACCCATCCCCTAGAGCCTGGCACTTTGAACTTGGACTTAAAAACTCCAGATTATAAGAATAAACTCCTGTTTGTGAAAGCTGTCCCATTTGTGGTATGATCTTGTCAGAGTGCCACTAGGTAACCAGAACAGTAACCATATTGCTATTAGGTGCCAGAAAGGCAGATCCAACTCAGTGACCCTATGTACAACAGAACAGTCCTGCCTCATGCTTATGATGTTTGCTATCCTGTTCCCATCACTGCAGCCACTGTATCTATCAATCTCATTGAGGATCTCCCCCTTTTTCGTTGACCCTTTACTTTACTTGGCATAATATCCTTCTCTAGGAAATGGTCCCTTCTGACAAAATGACCAAAGTAGGTGAGAGTAAGTCTGGCCACTCTCTCTTCTAAGGAGCATTTTGGCTGTACTTCTTCCAAAGATAGATTTGTTTGGTCTTCTGGCAGTGCATGGTATTTGCAGCTTTCTTCACCAACAACACAATACAAATGCATCAATTCTTCTGCAGTGTTCCTTAGTCATTGTCCAACTTTCCACATGCATATAAGGTAATTGAAAATATCACAGCTTGGTTCAGGTGCACCTTTAGTCTTCAAAGTGACATCTTTGTTAACACTTTAAAGAAGTCTTTTGCAGCAGATTTGCCCACTGTAATACAACATCTGATTTCTTGACTGCTGCTTCCATGAGTGTTAATTGTGGATCCAAGTAAAATGAAGTCCCTGAAAGTCTCAATCTTTTTTTTTTCCATTCATCATGATGTTGCTTATCAGCCCAGTTGTGAGGATTTCTGTTTTCTTTATATTGAGGTGTGATTAATAGTGGAGACTGTAGTCTTTGAACTTCATCAGTAAGTTTTTCAAATCTTCTTCACTTTCATCAAGCAAGATTGTGTCAGTGGCATGTCAGGTTGTTAATGAGCCTTCCTCCAACCCTTATGTTACACACTTCTTCATATAGTCCAGCTTCTCAGATTATTTTCTCAGTATGCCAATCTGTTTAGTCAATCTATTAATATAGTGAAAGGATACAACCTTGATGCATGTCACACATTGTAACCTTAGGATATGGCAAATTGTTAGCACTCAATAGATGTTTTGTTATATAAAGGAAGACACAAATGAATGTATGCATTTTAATAAAGAGAAAGTTCTGTGAAGAATAGGTTGATCATCTGGTTGATCAGAAGAATGTTTTTGTGAAAACTGAAGGCACTAGGAATATGAATAACAAGAGTACATAATGAGTAATACAGAAATAGTTCAGATAACATTTTCTATTTTTTGGCGGTGATTCTGTACTGAACTTTTACTTTTGTTAGAACAGAGTTGGAAATGATGGGCCAGCAGGAGGAGATCTTTTCTAATATTTAAGCAGAGGTTACTTGTTTACTTGCCATCAAACTGTAATGGAAGTGTATTTTAGTGTTGTTAATCAATAACTTTTTAACATTAAAATACTTTTAAAATATATAAGCAATTACAAAATGCTTCAAGATTCTACCAGCAAAGTAGTTTAAGGAATCTTGAAGTCAGTAGAGGAGAAGTACATGATAGAGCATTTAATTTGATAAATCTTGTCTATATGTATGACTTTATTCTATCTGAGCTTGTAGGGTAATGAGCATCTTATGTCTTGCAGACTTTGAGATAGCATTGACTTAGGATTTTTAAACTCGTCACATTTATTATGGCTATTACACATCATTAGGATACCATTAAATTTTGTTAAATAATAAAGTGTTGTGATAATTAAATTTGTGTGCATCAACTTTGCTGGACCATGATTCTGAGTAGTTTAAGCAGCTTTGGTGTGGTCATTCCCATGATGAGATCTGATGTAAGGTAGTATATGCTTTGAACAACCAATCATTTGAAAGAGAGTTTCCTCAGGAGTGTGGCCTGCTTCCAATATACATAAGGAAATCCTGGGAAAATTCTGAAACTTTCTTTTGGATCTGGGTCCTGCTGTACTGTCTGTTAGTCTTGGGATCATCAGTACCCACATTTGCACGAGTCAGGAAAAGTCCCCAGCTTGATATTGGAACCATGAACTTAGGACTTGCCAGCCTCTACAACTGTCCTGTGAGCCAACAATCTACCATTTTACCTGCTGATCTTGGATTCATCATCCACCAGTGTGAGCAGCCTGCTATACTGCCTGCCCATCTTGGTTTCACCAGACTCTGTAGCTGTGTGAGTCAATAAAAGTTTCCAGCTTGAG
>NW_006922218.1:250708-252873 GCF_000298275.1 Orycteropus afer afer | reverse complement strand
AAAAAAAACTCTTGTTTGTTAAAGTCACTCATTTGTTGTATTTTCTGTTAGAGCAAAACTAGGCTACCAAAACAGAAATTACAAATATAATTGAGTATATTATCTCCATATAAAGAAGACTGGCAATTAAGTTTATAAAGATTTACAACCTCAGAAACCCAAAGGATATTGCTATGAGTTGGAATCAACTTGATGACACTGAGGTTTTTATTGTTGTTGTTCTTTTTTTTTTTCTTACCATACTATAATAAACTATGTGTGAACAGGAACGTGTGCCAGTACTGTTCTTTCTTCTAATGTTGCTCTTATCACATGGTAGTTTCTCAACTTTATTTGCTAAATAAACTACTATTTTAAAAATTTCCCTTGTAATGATGAATTTAAAAACTTTATTCTCTTCCTTATTCAATGTAAAATACTATCACCACATCCTTAGATGAACAATAACTGATGAACACAATAATAAATCTTGAGTAAGTGACTGAAAGGATGAATCAATAAGTGACAGCTTATTTTAAAACTTCTAAGTCAGTGAATCTTTTTCTATACTATCCTATATTCCACCATTCATCTGTCATTCTGTCATACTATGGTGACTTGCATATTATGATGAGTCTGGAGGCTATGCCACTGGTGTTTGAAATACCAGCAGGGTTACCCATGGTAGACAGGTTTCAACAGAGCTTCCAGACTAGGACAGACTGCAAATAAAGAAGAAGTCATACACTTCTCAAAGAATTGCCTGGTGAAAACCTTATGAATAATAGTCAAACACAGTCTGATATATTACTGGAAAACTTTACGAATCACCCTGAAACATTGCTTTATATAGTGCTGGAAAATGAGCCCATCAGGTGTAAAGACACACAACATACAACTGAGAAAAAGCTGCCTACTCAAAATAGAGTAGATCTTAATGAGTTGGATGGAGTAAAGATTTCAGGACCTACACTTGCTGATGGGGCATGACTCAAAATGGGAAGAAACAGCTACAAACATCCATTAATGATCAGAACACAGAATGTAGGAAGTTTGAATGTAAGGAGATTCCAAATTGTCAAAAATGAAATGGAACACATAAAGATGGATATCCTACACATTAGTGAGCTGAAATGCACTGATATTTGGTCATTTTTAATCAGATAATTGAAATAGACAATATGGTCTACTATACCAGAAATGACAAATTGAAGAGCAATGACATCACATTCATCATCACAAAGAATCTTTCAAGATCTATGGTGAAATACAATGGTGTCAGTCATAGGATACTATCCATATCCTTACAAGGGAGACCAATTAATACTACTGTTATTCAAATTTATCACCAATTAAAGAAGCCAAAGATAAAGGAATTAAAGGTTTTTACAACTGTCTGCAGTCTGAAATTGACCAAACATGCAATCATTATGTATTGATGATTACAGGTGTTTGGAATGCAAAAGTTGGAAATAGATAAGAATCATCAGTAGTTGGGAAATACAGCCTTGGAGATTGCATGACAGAATTTTGCAAGACCAACAATTTATTAATTGCAAATGCATTTGTTTTCAACAATACATACAGTGGCTACACAAGCAGATGTCATCAGGTGGAATACACAGAAATCAGATTGACTACATATGTGGAAAGAGATGATGGAGAAACTCAGTCTCTTCAGCCAATACAAAGCCAGGAGCTAATTGTGGAACTAGCCATCAGTTGCTCACTTGAAAATTCAACTAGAAGCTAAAGACAATTAAAATAAGTCCATGAGAGCCAAAATGTGACCTTGATTATATTCCACCTGAATTTAGAGACTATCTGAAGTATAGGCTTGATGCACTGATCACCGATGACAGAGAAAAAATTCAATGTTCAAGTCGTAATACTGAAGGATTATATGGGCCAAATTTTGAATGATCCAGGAAACATCAAAAGAACAATGAAGAAATACACAGAGTCATTGTACAAAAAAGAATTAGTCAATATGCTATTATTTCAAGAGGTGCCATATCAACAAGAACCAATAGTATTGAAGGAAAATGTCAAAACTGTACTAAAGGAATTGGCAAAAAACAAGGCATGAGGAATTGATGGAACACCCATTAGATGTTTCCACAAAATGATTCTGTGCTGGAGGTATCTATGCCAAGAAATTTGGAAGAAACCTACCTGGGCTAATG
>NW_006922218.1:241658-250068 GCF_000298275.1 Orycteropus afer afer | reverse complement strand
ATTACAGTCTTCAGTAATAAAGAAAATGAAAATCCTCACAATGTACCAATAAGCAGCATTATGATAAATGGAGAAAAGATTGAAGTTGTCAAAGATTTCATTTTACTTGGATCCACAATCAACACCCATGGAAGCAGCAGTCAAGTAATCAGACAACATATCGTACTGGGCAAATCTGCTTCAAAAGACCTTCACACGTGTTGAAGAACAAAAATGTCACTTTGAAGGCTAAGATGTGTCTCCCTCAAGCCTGGTATTTTAAAAAGCCTCATATGATATTAAAGTTGGGCAATGAAAAGAGAATAGAGAAGATTTGATGTGTTTGAATTGTGCTGTTGGCAAAGAATACTGAGGATACCATGGACTGCCAGAAGAACGAACACATGTATCCTGCAGGAAGGAGAGCCAGAGTGCTTCTTGCCAAGTGTGAGTGGCTAGACTCCGTCTCACATACTTTGATCTTGTTGTCAGAAAAGACTATTCCTTGGAGAAGAACATCATGCTTGGTAACATGGAGAGTTGGCAAAAAAAGACCCTTAACAAGATGAATGGACACAGTGACTGTAACAATGGGATTAAGTATAGTTTCATCAAGATCGCACACGACCAGGCAGAGTTTTGTTCTGTTTCACATAGGGTAGCTATGACTCGGAGCTGACTAGATGGAATCTAACAACAACTAACAATCCTAAATTAACTAATTTGAGACCCATGCTTTGTTTGCTTGTTTGTTCTTTTTGGGTATCTATGTGCAGCATTTCCTTTTTGCTATTTTTTTTTTTTTCTCTTCTTTCAAGTTCTTTCACTCTTTATTTATTTATGTAACTTTTTGTTGTAATTTGGGTAAAAGTTTACAGATAAAATTGCATTTCTATTCAACGATTCATACATATTTTCTTTCATGACATTGATTGCAAACCCACAACATAACAGTACTCTTCCTACTTCCTCCCAGGTTACCATTTCCATTTACCATTCTTCTCTATCTCTTCCTGTCTTCTGAGCTCTATTCCCAGACAAAAGCTGTCCTTTTGGTCTCATATGGTTGATAGTTCTAAGGAGTGCATACTGCTTTGGTGTTATTGTTCACCATAAAGTTTTATCCATTGTTTGGTTAAAAGTTGAACTACAGGGGTGAATTTGATTCCAGGCTTGAAGCTGTCTAAGGCCCATAGTTTTGAGGCGTCTACCAATTTTCTTTCAGACTGGTATGTCTTGTCTTGATGAGGATGATAATGATGATGGTGACAATTTTGAGTTTTTTCCCATGTTTTTCTTCCACTCTATCCAAGACCTCATTCACTACTTGTCTGTTAGATTGTCACACTGTGGTGGCTAGTGTATTGTTATGAGTCTGGAGGCTATGCCACCAATATTTCAAATACCAGCAAGATCACTTATGGGGGACATGTCTTAGCAGAGATTCCAGACTAAGATAGGCTGGGAAGAAGGAAGGGGCCATCCACTTTTGAAAAAAGTGGCCAGTAAAAAGCTTTTGATTAAAGGTGAAACACTGCCTGATATAGTACTGGAAATCTTTATGAATAGCTGTGAAACATTGTCTGATATAGTACCTATAAGTCCCTCACATTGGAAAGGGCTCAAAATCTGATTAAGGAAGAGCTGCCTCCTCAAAGTAGAGTCTACCTTAGTGACATGAATGGAGTAAAGATTTCAAGACCTTCATTTGCTGATGGGGCATGATTCAAAATGGGAATACACAGCTGCAAAGACCCATTAATAATTGGAATGTGGAATGAACAAAGTATGAATCTAAGAAAATTGAAAGTTGTAAAAAATGAAATGGAACTCATAAAGATCAATATTCTAGTCTTTACTGAGTTGAAATGGACTGGTATTGGTCATTTTGAATCAAACAATCAGTGATCTACTATGTTGGGAATGACAAATTGAAGAGGAATGGCATTTCATTCATCATGAAAAAGGATATTTCATACACATACAAGGAAGACCAGTTAATAAGACTATTGTTCAAATTTAGGCACCAACCACTAAAGCCAAAGATGAAGAAATTGAAGATTTTTACCAACTTCTACAGTCTGAAATTGATGAAACATGCAATCAAGATGTATTGATAATTTCTGGTGATTGGAATGGGAAAGGTGGAAACAAAGAAGGATTGGTAGTAGAAAATATGGCCTTGCTGATAGAAATGACACTGCAGAGTGCATGATAAACTTTTGTAAGACCAACTACTTATTCATTACACATACCTTTATACAACAACATAAACAGTCACTATACACATGGACTTCACTAGATCTAACACACAGGAATCATATTGGGTATATTTTTCAAAAGAAAGATGGAGAAGCTCAATATCTTCAGTCAAAAAAAGTCCAGGAACTGACTGTGGAACAGATCATCGATTGGTTCTATGTAAATTCAAATCAAAGCTGAAGGATACTAAATCAAGCCCATGAAAACCAATATACAACCTTGCTTACATCCAACCTGAATTTAGAGACCCTCTCAATAGATTTGATACATTGAACACCCATGACTGAATACCAGTGGAATTGTGGAATGACATAAAGAACATCATACATGAAGAAAGCAAATTGTGGTAGTTAAGTTTGTGTGTCAGCTTGGCTGGGCCTGGTTGAGTGACTGGGCAGCTGGGTACAGTATTCCCCATGATGAGACTGGTAATAAACTCCATGGTGGGACCTACCACAAGCAGCTGAGTTCCTGCTTTAAGGATGTGGTCTGCTTCCCATATATAAGAAGCAGCTTTGGGAATGATCTCTAGCTTACGGCATGCTTGAATCCTGCATGGAGCCATGTCATTGTTCAGCAGCCTGCATGCTCTGCTGACTCTGGGACTTTCCGTGGACTTGAATCAATGGCCTGCCATGTTGTTTGGTAACATTTGAACTCTGCCTTTTTACTTGTCAACCTTGGGCTTGTCAGCCTCAGCAGCCAGCAGCTGTCTGAGTGAAGAAAATCCTCCAGCTTCAGTGGGCTGGGAGCAGGAGACAGAGCTGAATCCTAAGGTTGAGGGGTTTTCACCCAGCCCATAGATCCTGGCATTTTGAACTGTGATTTAAAGCCTCCATACTATAAAAGAAAAAACTCCTGCTTGTTCAAGCCATTCCATTTGTGGTATATTTCTGTCAGAGTGACAGTAGAGGTAACCAGAACACAGTGATCATTAAAAAGATAGTACAGGATGAATAGACCAAAAGAGATGTCAGAGGAGACTGACACTTGATCTTTTCTTCTTTTTGTGTCTTTTTAATCACTGCTGATTTCTTCACGTATGATGTTCTTGATGTTATTTCATAACTTGTCTGGTCTTTGGTCACTAGCATTCATTGCATCAAATCTACTCTTCAGTTTGTCTCTAAATTCAGGTGGTATATAATCAAGGTTATCTTTTGGCTTCTGTGAACTTGTTTTTTCTTCAGCTTCAACTTGAACTTGCATAGGAGCAATTGCTATTCTATTCCATGATTAGCCCCTGGCCTTCTTTTGACTGCTGTATGGAGTTTCTCCATTGCCTCTTTCCACAGAGGTTGTCGATCTGATTCCTGTGTATTCCTTCTAGTGAGGATCACATGTAGAGCCACTGTTTAAGTTCCAGTCCCTAAGTTTTATTTTTACTGTTTTGGTGAAGTCTTTTGATGTGCATAAATGTTTAATTTTCATTTAAAATGAAGACTTGAGCAATCCTGGTTGACAGTGTGTGTGCCTGTAATATGTGGAAGCTGTCACAAAATAATGAAAGAAATAGTTATTTTAATATTAAAACGCAAGTTTCCAAATAATTAGACTTACAGGTGCACTCAAAAGAAAAGCTTTATGAAACAGAGGATAAAAATCACAGGTAATAGTGTGATAGTTAAGTCTGTGTGTCAGCTTGGCTGGGCTATGGTTTTGAGTGGTTTGACAGTTGCATGAATTTATTCCCCATGTTGGATGGTAATCACCCCTATGGTGGAATCTGCTGTGAGCAGCTAAGTAGTTGAAGGGGTGTTAACTTTCTGGATGTGATCTGCTTCCAGTATATATGAAGACACTTTTGGAAAGGTCTTTAGTTTTTTAGTACATTTGGATCCTGCTTTTGGCTGGGTCTTCATCTCCAGTTCCTGGACTTGAAGCAGTGGCCTGCCATGTTTCCTGTTGATCTTGGGATTGTGCCATTTTACTTGCCAACCTTTGTTTGTCAGCCTCAGTAGCCAGCCACTTCCTGAGTCAGGAGAGACCTCCAGCTCCAGTAGACCCAGAACAAGAGGCAATCCTGAAGTCCAAGGTCAAGGGGCCTTCACTCATCCCCTAAAGCCAGCACTTGGAACTTGACCTTCTAGCCCCTTAAAATATAAGAGAATAAATTCCTGTTTGTTGAAGCCATCCACCTGTGATATTTCTGTTATAGCAGTATTAGGAAACCAAGACAACAGAGTAGATGTTGTGAATGTTATCTTTCATATGATAGCAGCTTAGGAGAACTAAGAATTGAATGAAGAGTAGCTTGAAGAAATCATGGGTAGATGCATATTATTACCTCAGAAGATCAAAAGAGAATGGGAGTTGTCAATGAGAATGAATAAAGTCATATCATCTCAGGCAAGAGTCTATAGTATGTGAGCACTTTCATTTCAGGAAATGTATCCTTTAAGTAAGCCTTCTTGGGTGTCACAAACTATTCCAGAGGTATCTTGGAAGATAGGCCTGTCAACTTGCTTCTGAAAAGTCTCAGCCTTGAAATCCCTATGGACATCCTGCACACCTGGGCTCCCCATGACTTTTAATCATCTCAATGGAAACTAAAAGCAACAAAAACATCTCTGTGGTGGGTAAGGCTGTGTGTAAACTTGGCTGAAAATAGTTTTGAGTGGCTGGGCAACTGGAGGTAGATATTCCCTATGATGAAACTGGTAATCAACCCCATGGTGAAATCTACTGTGAGCAGCTAAGTAACTGTCTTAGGGATGTGGTTTGCTTCCAGTATATAGGAAGAAGATTCAAGGATGATCTCTAGCTTTTTGGCACATCTGGATCCGGCATTTGGCCAAGTCTTCATCTTAATGGTCTGCTAAATTATCTGCTCATCTTGAGACTGTTCCTGGACTTGAACTAGTGGCTTGCCATGTTGCTTGATCATATTAGGATTGTTCCATTTTACTTGTTGATTTTGTGTTTGTCAGCTTCAGCAGCCAGCAGCTGCTTGAGTCAAAACATGCCTCTAGCTTCAGTGGGCCAGAAACAAGAGGCAGAGCTGAAGCCCAAGGTCAAGGGGCCTTCACCCAGACCCTAGAGCTAGTACTTGGAACTCGGACTTCTAGCCTCCTAAACTGTAAGAAAAAAAACACCACTTGTGGTATTTCCTATTATAGCAGCTCTAGATAACCAAAACAATCCCTTCCATACATAAGATTGTGTTACTGTTTTTGCTTTCTTAGTTGATTCTGAGTTCACAGTGACCCCCTGTGTAACAGAATGAAATATTACCTGAACTTGCACAGTCTTCAGGGTTGTTGTCATGCTTGAGTCCATTTTTCTTGCCATTGAGTCAATCTCTCTGAGAGTTGCCCTTCTCTTTTCTTGCCTTTTACTTTTCCAAACATAATGTCCTTTCCTAGCACTTGGTCTTGCCTGATCATGCATCCAATGTAAGTGAATTGATGTCTTAGACAATATTCTGTGATCCATAGGGTTTTAACTGGCTAATTTTTAAAGTAGATCACCAGATCTTTCTTTCTCATCTATCTTAGTCTGGAAGTTCTACTGAAACTTGCCTATCATTGGTTAACTTGCTGGTACTTGAAATACCAGTGTTGTAGCTTCTGGTATCATAACAACAGCAAGCCATCACAGTATGACAAACTAACAGATGCGTGCTGGTAAGCTTGAGTATGTCCTTCACATTAGAGGATTATTTTAATTAAAGATGCACAAATTTTAAGTTTGAAAGTATTCATATGTTTTTAAGAGTTTTGTGATACTAGAAGTAACAAAAGAACTTCTTTATATAAATACTTTATACATAGAATTTTAAAACATAATAGAGACCTTGAGATTGTGCATATCTTCTGAAGATGAAAACCTAGGATACTTCAGAACTTGCCTAGATATTTTTTTACCTATTCAGTGCCAGACTTCAGAACAGAAGTTACATACAATCCCCAGTTTTATTTTAACTATATCAAATACATCCCTTTCTTTTGATAACATTAACATTTCATTCCAAATTAACCACATAGAAATGTTTCTCAAAGTTTAGTATGAAAAGAGTGTAATGAATAATTTTCTTAACTAGCTTGTTCACATGGTGGTGTGACATGGTAGCTGCCACATGGTGGCTGTTGCTGTTGCTGTTGACACGGTGGCTGCAACAATGAGCTCAAGTATAGCAAGGACGATGGAGCTGGCGCAGGATCGGACAGTGTTTCGCTCTGCTGTGCACGAGGTCGCTATGAGTCAGAAGCGACTTGATGACACCTAACAACAACAAGCTTGTTCAAAGTGTAGGATCATAGGTTCTACTTGTGACATACTGAATCAGAAATTCTAGGATTGTTATTTGAAATATGCATTTTCACAAGTTTCCTGCCCCCCAGGTAAAATTTAAGAACCATTACTCTTTGAAATATCGGTCATTTACTTGTTTAATCATTGTTTATTCAATAAAAAGACCCCTGTTTGAGATTTATTTTACTGTCTCAATAAATCTAGAATTATCCCAAATTTTCTTTCCCAATTTCACTTGTAAATCAGTTTTTGCATTCATTGATTTTAGAGGTAACTATTCTGGAATTCTTACTAATTTTATTGTCTTTAAAAGTAGATTATATACACTTAAATAGGACATCCTTTGAGTTATAACCAAAGTGCTCAAGCAACATAAAAATTCTTTTAAAACTTGTGCTTTTTTATATTCTTATGTTTTATAATGTTTAAAGTTATAATTACTTCCATTCTTAAGTTACAATTGCCTTAGTGATAATTTGATATTGGGTCATATGCCTCTTCTTTAAGGAATTATTGTTTTGGCATTCATAGTAATAGCTAACAATTATTTAATTCTAGTTTTGTGAAATACATTCTTCTGGGCACATAGGGTATCTCTACCTTTCACATCTAATCTTCACAGTACATATGAAACACATATCTTTGAGTATTTCAATAGTGTAACTCTCATCATAGATCCTTTGTTGATGTTTCATCATAGATCTTTTGCAAATAATGTTTAGGATACTCACACATTGGACATAAAAATTGACATTAACTTTCTCTGGACAGGCATTTGTGGTTTCAGTTCCAACATACAAAGAATTTGGGAGTCCATCCATAGAACAAGGAAATGCTGGAAAAACTGAAAGTCAAAACATTTTCTTTGAGCCATCAATGCACTGAGATTTCAGGGTAAACCAATCACCAAAAAAAAAAAAAAAAAATCTGGAGATTGAGGGGAACTCAGAATCATGGTTGAATCTGCTTACCTGGAACAAATGCTGCTAGAGCCATGAACTGCAAGGATAATTAAATGCAATGGTAAAAAACTACTGGATGCTGAATGTGGTGCAGTAAAACAATGAAAAATTTGGGGGCCCCAGACTTAGGACTTTCTCTCCCACAATTCATGGTTAGTGCCTCAAGGATATCACTTAGGTTTTACAGTGAAGACTAATTAGTCGAGTTGATAAAAAGATTAATCATTGATTATTGTGAAATATCCCCAGAGCCTTCTCCATAGCAAAGACCTACTCTGCAAGAGTAAATATTTACCAGAGTTTTTCCCCACTTAGAGAAAATAATATTTCTCTGCTGCTGCCCACACTAGGCTTCCTTTATTACCTATGAGTAGAACATTCATGCAAACAAACAAAAAGTAATTAATATGAGTCAAGGTTTCAAGGAATTAGATTGAGAATGCTACAGTTAAGTAAGGCAACAGAGATTGAATGGGATGGGTAGGGGGAGCATTATATATCAAAAGAAAAATGTGTATGAAAATCACAACCCAAAGACATAGCTAAATAAAGGACTGAGATTTAATCTTAAGATTATAAAACATATTCTCCCCCTACACCTTACGACCATATCACAAGACAGCACTAAATAACAATGGATTATAGCTGAGAGAGCTGCAAGACACAGACTCTCTCTGAGGGAGAGTACTTAGGAAATTCTCGAATTCCAAAAAGACAAAAATAAGGACACTGGAGAAAAATAATACACTGTAGCTAAAACAAATAATAAACAAAACCCAACAATAATAACTCAAACAAATAATAAACAGAACATTAATATAAATTTTAACATTTAAAACCAATTTGCCTCAGTTCCTATTATCTGATCAAATATGTTCTCTTTCAATAAAAAATTAAAAACCATTTCATAAAACAAGATAGAAGCCTGAGAAAACGTCACAGCCAAGAGGAGT
>NW_006922218.1:220398-221596 GCF_000298275.1 Orycteropus afer afer | reverse complement strand
ATTTGTTATTAGGAGCTGTTAAGTTGGCTCACCTCCCAGTGACTGTGTATTCAACAGAACAAAACAATGCCTCATTCTGTACCATCCTCACAACTTTTGGTATGCTTAAGCCCATCTTCGCAGCTACTGGGTCAATCCATCTCATTCAGCGTCTTCCCATTTTTCACTGACCCTCTACTTTACCAAGCATGATATCCTTCTCCAGGTACTAGTACTTTTCACAACATGGCTAAATTATGTGAGGCGAAATCTGGCCATTCCCACTTCTAAGGAGAATTTCAGCTATACTTCTTCCAAGACAGACTTGTTCATTCTCTGGAAGTACATGATATTTTCAGTATTCTTCACCAACATGACAATTCAATTTCTTCTTTCTTCTGTGTTATTCTTTATTCAATGTCCAGCTTTCACATGTATATATGAAGCTACTGAAAATACCATGGTTGGGGTCAGGGGCACCTTATTATTCATCTTTGCTCTTTTACACTTTAAAGAGGTCTTTTGCAGCAGACTTGTCTAGTGCAGTACATTGTCTGATTCCTTGACTGCTACTTCCATAGGCATTACTTGTTGATCCAATTACAATGAAATCCTTGAGAAAATCAACCTTTCTTCATCTATCATGATATTGCTTATTAGTCCAGTTGTGAAGACTTTTGTTTTATGTCGAGGTATAATCCTTATAAAAGGCTTTGATCTTCATCTAAGTACTTCAAGTCATCTTCACTTTCAGCAAGCAAATTTGAGGTATCAGCATATAGCAGGTCTTTAATGAGTTTCTCTCCTATCCTGATGCCACATTCTTGTTCATATAGTCAATCTTCTCAGATTACTTCCTCAGCATACAGATTGACTAAGTATGGTTAAAAGGTACAAACCTGATGAACACCTTTCCTGATTTTCAACTATGCAGTGTCCATTGTTTTGTTTGAACAACAGCCTCTAAGTCTATGTACAGATTCCTCATGAGCACAGTTAAGTGTTGTGGAATTCCCATTCTTGATAATGTTATCTATATTTGTTACAAACCACACAGTTGAATGCCTTTACACTGTCAATAAATCACAGGTATTTTTTTTTTTCTTGTATTCTTTGCTTTCAGCCAAGATCCATCTGACATCAGCAATGATATTTCTCATTCCACACCCTCTTTTGAAAGCAGTTTGAATTTCTGGCAATTCCTTAAATTTTGTCTCCT
>NW_006922218.1:211894-220168 GCF_000298275.1 Orycteropus afer afer | reverse complement strand
TTGAACCACCAGCCTTCTGGTTAGCAGTCAAGTGCCTTAGGCACTATGCTACCAGAGCTACTCTCAATTCAAAGCAAGTTCGAGAGGCTCTTCTGACATTCATTTTGATCTTTTCTTCCTTTCCTGTTTTATTAAAGACCTTTTGCTTTCTTCATGTATGATGTTCTTGATGGCTTCCCACAACTTGTCTGGTCTTTGCTCATTGGTGTTCAATGCCTCAAATCTATTCTTCAGATGGTCTCTAAATACAGGTGGGATATAATTAAGGTCATATTTTGGGTCTCTTGAGCTTGTTTCGATTTTCTTGAGCTTCAAGTTAAATTTGCATGTGAGCAAGTGGTCTCTTCCACAGTCAGCTCTTGGATTTATTCAGACTGATGTTTCTGAGCTTCTCCATTGCCTCTTTCCACAGAGGTAGTTGATTTGATTTCTGAGTGTTCCATCTGGTGAGGATCATGTGTATAGTCACTGTTTATGTTGTTAAGAAAAGGTATTTGCAATGAATGGTTCATTGGTCTTGCAAAATTCTATCATGTGATCTCCTGTGTCTCTTGTCTATCACCAAGACAGTATTTTCAAACTACCAATCACTCTTCTTTGTTTACAACTTTTGCCTTCAACTCACCAGTAATAATCAATCAAACTTAAATTCATATTTAGTCATTTTCAGATTAAAGAATTTGGTAAAAATCTTCAGTTTCTTCATCTTTAGCTTTAAAAATTAGTGCATAAATTTGAGCAATGTAGTATTAACATGTCTTCACTCACTATCCATTCCTCAGAAGGAAGATTGGGCAATCTATTTCTGTAGTGATACCACCTCGGAAACCCAAGGACAGGTTGTAGGATCCAACTTGTCGGCAGTGTATTGTGTTGCATCCCTTGTAGGAATATGGGTATTATCCAATAACACACAACATTGTACTTCAGGATAGATGTTGAAATGATTTTTTTTTGACAATGAATGTACCACCATTCTTCTTCAATTTGTACCACCATTCCTCTTCAATCAGTATAGTAGACTACATAATTGTCTGATTTAAAATAGCCAATACCAGTCACTATGAATCAAGACCAATTTAATAGCAATGAGTTTGTTATTTGTTTTTCATGTCTAGGATATATATTTTTATGTATTCCATCTCATTTTTGATAACTTTCAATTTTTCTAGATTCAAATTTTTGCATTCCACATTCCAATTATTAATGAATATTTGCAGCTTTTCTTTTCCTTTCGAGTCATTCCCCATTAGCAAATGAAGGTCCTAAAAGCTTTACTCCATCCATGTCATTAAGGTCAACTCTACTTTGAGGAAGCAGCTCATTCCTGGTTATATTTTGAGTGCCTTCGAACCTGAGGCGCTCATCTTCTGACACTATATCAGAAAATATTTCACTTCTATTCATAAAGTTTTCCAGAAATCTATCAGACAATGTTTCATTCCCATCCATAAGGATTTAGTGACAATTTTTTTCATAAGTGGATGGCCTTATCCTTCTTCAAAGTCATTGTTAGTTTGTGAGCTCTGTTGAAACCTGCCCCAATGGTTACCCTGCTAGTATTTGACATTCTGATGGATACACATCTTCTAGAATCACCATAACACACAAGAAACCACAGTATGACAAACTGACAGATGAGTGGTGGCTCTGTGTTGTATGAGGCTGCAGGCTATGCCAGTGATATTTCAAATACCAGCAGGGTCACTCAAGGTGGACAGATTTCAGCAGAGAGGAATTTCACTTCAGGGAATAGTCATAAGGGACCATTCCCTGGAGAAGGATATCATGCTGGTAAAGTGTAGGGTTGACAAAAAAGGGGAAGACCCTCAATGAGATGGATTGACACAGTGGCTGCAACAATGGGCTTGGGTATTGCAAGGATTGTGAGGATGACACAGGACTGGGCAGTGTTTCATTCTGTTGTGCATAGGGCTGTTACAAGTTGGAGCTGACTCGACGGCACCTAAGAACAACATATAATATATGTGTGTGTGTGTGTGTGTGTGTTCATATATGTATACACACACACACACACACATTTGACTGCTAACCAGAAAGCTGGCAGTTCAAACCCACGAGCCACTCCTCAGAAGGAAGGTTGGGCAATCTAATTCTGGAGTGATACTGCCTCGGAAACCCAAGGAGGGGTCTCTATGAGTCGTGATTGACTCAATGGCTGTGAATTTGGTTTTGGTTGATACATATATACATGTATGTGTGCGTGTATATGTGTGTGTGTGTAGGTATGTATTTGTATGTGTATACATATATCCCAAATCCATGGGTCAGACATCGGCGTGGATGATTTTCCTGACTCATGTAGCTACAGAATCTTATGCATCTAAGATTGTTAGGTAATACAGTTAGCTTCTGGCTGCAGAAGCTGAAAAACCCAACATCATTGGGTATGATGGGTTGTTAGTTCCAGTTCAAAGAACCAGAGACCATAAAATGATAAATAAGATGTAAGATTCAGACTGAACAAAAAGCCAGAGAGCTTTGTGAAAAGTCCATATTATATTGTAAGCAGGACACACCTCTGAGGAGAATCCTTTTCAACTGATTGGCTGCTCATATGTCTACATCATAACTGCAAAACCACTGAGGATCATGGCCCAGACAAGTCAACACACAACCTTAACCATCACAGTGACAGTGTTATTGTTTGAAATACCTGTAACATAGCTCCCATCATCACAGCAACAGACAAACCATCACAGTACAACAAACTGAAAGAAGAGTGATGACTCATTAACTTGCAAGCTGTCAAATATCAGTGCTACATATAAGAGTAAGACATGAAATTGTATCATACAAAATGTGTTAAAATATTAATGACAGTTTATTGCAGTGGAAATTCAGCTGAATCCATTTGTAAACTGTTGAGGCTTAGGGGGCATCTATGATGTAGTCTTTTAACTTATACTGATTTACTCTATTGAATATCCAGGGTGGTGGTATTAACAGCATTTTATAAACATGATTGAAGAAGAGAATCAGTTCAAGTGTAAGATGATATCAAAAGAAATCCACAAAGATAGAGTGGATAAATAAGATACGGTGGAATAAAGGCATACACAAGAAAAAAAAATAAATTGGGTATAATTAAAAAGAAAAATAGTAATGCAGTGGGAGAAAGACAAATGAATCAAGAGTGGCTAATTCAGAGTTGTTGTTGTTAGGTGTCATTTAGTTAATCCCAACTCATAGTAACCCTGTGTACAACAGAACAAAACACCACACAGCCCTGTGCTATCCTCACAATTGGTGCTATGCTTGAGCCCATTGTTGTAGCCACTATATTCTCATGCAATAAAACACGTTTCACAATGTCCTTGATTTGCTCCAAAACCCATTAGCTTTTAGAGGGATGTTGTTATTGTTAGGTGCCATTGAGCTGGTTCTAACTCACAGCAACTGTGATAGTTGTGTGCCATCTTGGCTGGGCCTACATTTGAGTGGCTGGGCAGCTGAATGTAGAGACAGATAACCCACTGCATGGTGGAATCTACTGAGAAGCTGCCTTAGGGATATTGTCTGCTTCCAGTATATAAGGAGAAACATTAAAAAAAGATCTCTGAATTTTTTGGCACACCTGGATCTTGCATTTGGCTGAATCTTCATCTCAGTGACCCGCAATGTTGTCTGCCAATCTTGAGACTATTTCTGTATTGGAATTAGTGGTCTGCATGCTGATTGATAATTTGGGGACTGTGAGATTTTACTTGTCAACCTTAGCTTTGTCAGCCTCAGTACCTAGCAGCTGTCTTGAGTTTAAAAAAGCCTCCAGCTTCAGTGAGCCAGGAGCAAGAGGTGAGGCTGAAGCCCAAGCCAAAAGAGCTATCACCTGGCCCCTAGTGCTGGCTCCTTGAACTTGGACTTCTAACCTCTTAACTGTAAAAGAGTGAATCCCTGTTTGTTGAAGTCATTTCATGCAGTAGTGGTATACACTTGTATTTTCTGTTAGCACACCATTAGAAGACCAAACAGTGGCCCATGCACAACAGAATGAAACACTGCCAGGTCCTGTGCTGTCCTCACAATCCTTGCTATGCCCGAGCTCATTGTTGTAGCAACTGTGTCAATCCACCTCATTGAGAGTCTTCTCCTTTTTCACTGAAACCCTGTACTTTACTTTGCCCTGTCAAAGCAACGCTTGGTAGACCTAACTGCACTTGACTAAGAAAAAGGAAATTACTTTCTGTATTTTAGGCAAAAGCAAAAGTTAAGTTTCAAACTCTATTTAAATATTCAATGTCAAGAGACATATATTTTAAACATTTCGGGACTTAACAGTCATCTTAGGTATCAATACTTTGTCCTAAATATTGCATTTAGTCTAAGGACTTGTCCCTTCTGACAATATGACCAAAGTAGGTGTGACAAAGTCTGGCCTTTCTCAGTTCTAAGGAGAATTCTAGTTGCACTTCTAGGACAGATCAGTTTGCTCCTCTAGAAGTCCATGGTATTTGCAATATTCCTTGCCAATACCACAATTCAAAGACATCAGCTTTTGAGAGTTGAATAAGTTTGAGAGGTAGAAAATAAAATATTAGTTTTCTGTAACTGTATTGATCAATTTTAATTTAATAAGTGGCCATAAATAAATTAATTAGAAATTCTTCCAGAATGAGTCCTTCTTGACATCTCCCAAAATGATATTGCTTTGATAAAAGTCCTAACAATCCTTACTCAAGGTCCAACTGTAAATCCCTAGCTATATGATCCTGAATTTGGCTTGCCAGGGACTCTATGCAAGTGACATTCAACATTCACATTTAATTGCCTGTCTGATGATAGCTTTGCCTTGTCTGAGCAATGCTTGGTAGGCCTAACTGCAGTTGACTAAGACAAAGGAATTACTTTCTATGTGTTAGGCAAAAGCAAAAGTTAAATTTCAAACTCTACTTAGACATTCAATGTCAAGAGACTTATTTTTTAAACATTTTGGGACTTAACAGTCATCACAAGTATCAATACTTTGTCTTAAATATCGCATTTAGTCTTTACGTCCTCACGTTTTTGATCTATGAATACTTTTACACTTTTGATTTTCCTGAAGAATGGTATACTTAAATAATTTCATATATAGAGAGACAAGCATAAATGCATATTTATACATAAATAAAGCCCAGCATTCATATTTTAACCTTTTTAAAACCTACCAACTATTTGTGAATGTGTGTGTTTATTCAGCTAACCTCATCAATTTCTTGTTTTATGCCCAAGGCTTAACATTTGGAGTTTCAAAGCACCTAGCTTCAATGTTTTTGACTGATGCAGAACTATTGCTTTGTCTAATTTTTTAAAAAAACTTTGTTAGCTAACATTGCCTTTTCTCTTATTTTTACTTGTACATAATCACAAGGCTATGTAAGTTCTTTGTGGATTAATAAATAGTATTATTTATTTAAACCACACTACAGAGTGAAGTATTGTTTGAAACATGGGAGAGGAGCCCTATTTAATGTATGTAGACCTGTTTAACAATCTTTTTCTCTTCTTCTTTTTGTTTTTCGTTTAAATATGAAAAGATAATACAAGCAAAAGAAGAGCTGACTGTAAAGAACTCCTGGTGTATCTATTTTGAAATATAAAAAGAGCTTCAGTTTTAACTGCTTCATGATTGTTAATCAAACTAACAAAAATGACATATTTTTAAAAAATAAAATTTTCTTTGATCTCAAATATTTATTTGAAGAAAATTACAAGGAAAAGGGTATAAATTTCAAGATCCAGTCACTGCTATTGTATACCCAAATCATGGAGAGCAATCATGAAATTTGGTCGTGTTAATGTATTCCAGATTTATGGAATATCACATAATCCTGATGAAAAACTCTTGACTTAGACTCAGAAGATATGTGTTCTCATCTGTACTATATCATTAATTGCCTGTATGACACTGAACAACTCACCAAAACTCTCTCAGTATCTTTATGTATAAAATCAGGCAGGAATATATTACTTTTGGAGGCTCTTCTAATAACAACATTGCATGATGTAATAATGAAAGTTAAATTATAATTTTTCAATGCTTAGAAGAAAAAAAAAAGATCAAGATATCAGTTCATTATGTGAAGATAGCCAACTAACATCTAGGACTGTAATTCTACAACACTGGATATTTGTCTAAGGAAATGTACTGATAATTTGAAATTCAGCTTTGCAGGTGATATTAAAAGGAATGGTTTTCCTTTGTATAGGTAATGATCTGTCACAGAAACTTTCAGAATGGATGGAAAAAAAAATAAATCAGAACCCTTAGTGTTCCATTAAATTTAAGGATATTTGAAGATAGTCTAGGTATGGATATTAATTTCTCCAGAAATGTCATATTCAGGCACTCAGAGAAGTGCACAAGAAATGGATATAGATAAATGTCTCTCCTGCCACTCTTCCTACTATTATCAAGTGGAATTCTCAAAAGTGCCCTGAGAATTATGTTATAGAAGGACTTTTCATCTCCTTTACTTGAAACTTGATATAAATAAGAGTGATAAATTGTTGTTGTTAATTTTGTTAGTTAACAGTGAACAGATTCTTACTCATAGTGACCCTGTATATAGTAGGACTGTCATAGGGTTTGGCCCCACATATGCATAGTAGGACTGTTAGGGTTTTCAAGGCTATGGCCTTCTGGAAACAGATCTCCAATCCTGTCTGCAGTCCTGTCACCAGTCTCTGAGGAGACCCTGTGTGAGTTTGAACCATCAAACATTTGGTTAGTAGTCAAGTGTTTGAGCCACCCAAAGTCTCTAAAGTCATGTGTGTGTGTGTGTGTGTGTGTGTGTGTGTTTATTATATGGTGGCATAGTGCCTAAGACATGTGACTGCTAACCAGAAGGCTGGCAGTTCAAACCCACCAGCTACTTCTCGAAAGGAAAGTTGGGCAATCTACTTTCGTAGTGATACTGCCTTGGAAACCCAAGGAGGTGTCGCTATGAATCAGATCCAACTCAACAACAGTCAGTTTGGTTCATATATGTATATATATATATATATGTTATTATATTGTAGTTTAAATATTTGAATAATTTTAGGAGGTTTAAGAGAGGTGACAAGTTATAGTGACTAAGTTCAGTCTCAGGACCCAGGCTCTGGAGTTCTAATCCTTGCTTTGTCCTTTAGTATCTATGAGACCATGGAACATTGAACAACTTATGCAACCTCTCTCTCCCTCAGTTTCCCTCTCTGTAAATTTGGAATAATGTTAAATCAAAACCAAAGCCCCTGCCATCGAGTTGATTCTGACTCATAATCCTGATGAAGAACTCCAGACTTAGAATCACATCTGTGTTGTCACATACCTGAATACTCAAAGCATCTGAGTGCTGTAACCAATGCACCATCAAAGCTCCTTGGAAATATATTAAACTAAAAAAAAAAAAAAAACACTGTCGTTGACTGGATTCTGACTCACAGCGACCCACATTGAGTTTCCAAGGTGGTAAATCTTTCAGAAAGTAGATTGCCTCATCTTCCTTCTGTGGAGTGGCTGGTGAGTTGGAACCACCAACCTTCTGGATAGAAGTCAAATGCTTAGGCACTGAGCCAAATTGACAAATAGCACTAAGACATAATATTGAAGACAGTAAATTATGTATAAGAAGCCCTAGTGGCACAGTGATGAAACTCTCGACTGGTAACTGTAAGGTTGACAGGTTGAACACACTACACTGGTAGCTACACAGGAGAAAGATGTGCAGTTGCCTTTGGTAAAAATTACAGACTATATGAGTTGGAGTTGACTTAACAGCAATGGGGAAGCTATATGTATTTGATCCATATTATTGTTATCTTTATCCTTATCATTCAGCACTCAGCACAATGTCTGGCAAAATGCAAATTTCCAGTAAACTCAATAAAAGTGCATAGTATGAGGGGTGCACATACAAATACTTTCCATATAATACGGGAATTGTGAGAATAAGTACGCATAGTAGAGGATGGGAAGTAGTGTTTGGATGACTAATTCAATACTTTCACTTGTTATAGGTCTATTCAATATGGTCTATTTCTTCAGTCAGTTTCAGTAGTCTCTTTCTTAAAATTTTTCCTTTGTTGTCTAAGTTTATCTGTAGTATTCCTTTATAATTTTTGTAAGATTCATAGCAATATTCCATGATGATTTCTGATAATATAATTTGAAACTTACCTATTTTTATGTCAATAGCTAAAATTTTTTTCACATTTGTTGATCTTTTCAATGAATTAACTTTTGAATATTTGTTTGTCTTTTCTCAACTTCATAGTTTACACACTGTGACA
>NW_006922218.1:205336-210404 GCF_000298275.1 Orycteropus afer afer | reverse complement strand
GGGTTTGAACCGCCAGCCTTCTGGTTAGCAGTCAAGTGCCTTAGACACCATGCTTTACTAGTGCCCTTTAAAAAATGTAATTTTGCAATTATAAAAAAAGAGTATAATGTATAGATTTTTCCTTCTCATAATTTATTTAAAAAGTAATTTTATAAAATAATATGCATATAATGTATTGTTGGGCTTATACCATACAGAAATATATGTGTAATATATATACGTACCAACATAAAAGAGCTGTGTGGCTGCTAAGCTGAGTATGACCTTAATGACGTGGCTGGAGTAAAGCTTTTGGGACCTCCATTTGCTGATGTGGCACAAATCAAAATGAGAAGAAATTATTGCAAATATCCATTAATAATCAGAACATAGATTGTATGAAGTATGAATGTACGGAAATTGGAAGTTGTCAAAAATGAAATGGAGTACATAAAATGGACAGCCTAGCTATTTGGGAGCTAAAATGGACTGGTTTTGGACATTTTGAATCAGAAAAACATATGACCTACTATGTCAGGAATGACAAAATGAAGAGGAATGGCATGGAATTCACCATCACAGAGAATGTGTCAATATCAATCCTGAAGTACAGTGCTGTCAATGATAGGATAATATCCATATGCCTCCAAGGAAGACCAGTTAATAGTTACTATTATTCAAATTAATACGCCAACCACCAAAGCCAAAGATGAGGAAATTCAAGACTTCTACCAATTTCAGCAGTCTCAAATTGACCAAACATGTACTCAAGATGTGTTGATTATTACTGATGATTGTAATACAAAAGTTGGAAATAAAGATGAATCATTGGTGGTTGGAAATATGGCCTTGATGATAGAAATGACACTGGAGATTGCATGATAGAATTTTGCAAGACCAACAACTTACTCATTTCAAATACCTTTTTTCAACAACATAAATGTTAGCTATACATGGGGACTTTGTCACATGAAGTACACAAGAATCAGATCGACTACATCTGTCTCAAGAGGTGATGGAGAAACTCAATATCTTGAGCCAAAACAAGGCCAGGAACTGACTATGGAACAGATCATCAACTGCTCATAAGCAAGTTCAAATGGAAGCTAAAAACAATTAACACAAATCCTTGAGAGCTAAAATGTGATCTTGATTATCTTTCTTGATTAAAGACCATCTGAAAATAGATTTGAAGCATTGAACACAAGCGACTGAAAACCAGAGAAATTGTGTGAGGACATCAAAATCTTCATACATGAAGAAAGCAAGAGATCATTACAAAAACAGCAAAGAAGAAGAGTGCAAAAAACTAAGGGCATATGGAAGCAATCAGCCCTAGGACATGATGGATCTTGAGACCAGAAGAACTAGATGGTGCCTGGCTATCAATGCCAACTACTTGGGAAAGGATCAAAACTGGAGATCCTCGATAGAGTGAGAGGAAAAACATCAACAAAATCCAAAAACACCATAATGACCAAAATTACTAGTCAGATAGAGTCTGGTGGGAACCCCAATACTATGGCCCTGGGATACACATTGGGCCTGGAATAAAACTCACTCTCAGGGGCTGGCTCTTAGCTCAATAGTAAATAAAAAGTACATGCAGACCACTCAACCCAGGGTGAACTACCCAGATACTTTATGGAGATGCATCCCTTGGAGCAATCGACCATAAGGCCCCAGAGGTGCAACATTCACATGGAGAAAAAGCAGGAAACACGAGAATACATAACTATGAGGGGCATGGGGGAGGTTTACTGGGAAGGGAGAGGAGAAGCGTGAGTTAGAGTTTCAGATGGTAATTGGGGAGTGAAGCCAAATGTACTCAAAATGCTGACTGTAAAACAAACTCTGCTGTGCAAATTTGCACCTAAAAAACAAGGAAAAAAAAAAAAAAAGCTGTGTATTAGCCAAATATTCAGGTGGAGATAAAGTACTTGAATAAATATATATATTATATACATAGTGTGAGTATACAGATGTATTTCTACCCTTAGTGTGTGTGTGTGTGTGTGCGCATATATATATATATATATATATATATATATATATATATACACACACACACACTAAGGATAGAAATATATATGTAATATATATATGATATATTATATATAAATATATTCTTAGTTTTTATATATATATATATAAGGATGGAAAGCCTGTGCCAGCTCCACGACCCTTACTATACTTGAAACCATCATTGCAGCCACTGTGTAAATCCATCTTGAGGGCCTTCCCCTTTGTCATTGTCCCTCCACTTTGCTAAGCATGTATCTTTCTCCAGGGAAAGTTCCCATTTTAAAACATGACCAAAATAGGTGAGAGGAAGTTTGGCCATTCTCACTTCCAAGGAGCATTCTGGCTGCACTTCTTCCAGGACAAATTTGGATATATATTTTAAGGGTATATACTCCCATCCTTAGTTTGATATAATATATCAAACTGAGGATGGAAATTAGAGTTGGAAATGTAAAGTTATCCTGATTTAATTAAAAAATAAAACTATTTTCTACAAAATATTTTCTGTATTCACAATTTATACTATTGTGAATTTGATATGAGAAAGATTTTGCATGTGTGCTAATTCTATTTAAAAAAAAAAAAAAAAACAGACAACAAAGGAAGAACAGACCAACATGGATGTCAGAAGAGACTCTGAAACATGCCCTTAACTGGAGAGTAGCTAAAGCAAATGGAAGAAATGACAAGATACAAGAGCGGAACAAAAGATTTCAAAGAGCAGCTCGAGAAGACAAAGCCAATTACTATAATGAAATGTGCGAAGACATGGAGTTAAAAAACCAATAGTTAAGAACACAGTCAGCATTTCTCAAGCTGAAAGAACTGAAGGAAAAACATCAAGCTTAGAGTTGCAATATTGAAAGTTCCTCTGGGCAATATATTGAATGATACATGAAACATCAAAAAATGGTGGAAGGAATAAACAGAGTCACTGCACCAAAAAATTGGCCAATGTTCATCCATTTAAGGAGGTGGCATATGATCAGGAATCAATGGTATTGAAGGAAGAAGTCAAAGTGGCACTAATGAATTGGCCAAGGACAAGGCTCTAAGAATTGACGAAATACCCATTTAGATGTCTCAACAAATGGATGCCACACTGGAGGCACTCACTTGCCTACGCCAAGAGATTTGGAAGACAACTACCTGGCCAACTGACTGGAAGAAATCCATATTTGTACCCATTCCAAAGGAAGGTGTTCCCATAGAATGTGGAAATTATCAAACAATAACATTAATATTGCATCCAAGTAAAATGTCACTGAAGATAGTGCAAAAACAGTTACAGCAGTATATTGACAGAGAACTTCCAGAGGTGCAAGCTGGGTTCACAAGAGGGCATGGAATGAGGGATGTTACTGCTGATGTCAGATGGATCTTGGCTGAAAGTAACAAATACCAGAAAGATGTTTGTTGTTGTTGTTAGGTGCCATCAAGTTGTCACTGACCCATAGCCACCTCACATACAGCAGAAAAAAACACTGCCCCGTCCCGTGCCAGCCCCACGATCCTTGCTATACCTGAACCCATCATTGCAGCCACTGTGTCAATCCATCTCATTGAGGGCCTTCCACTTTCTTTTTGGCCCTCCACTTTGCCAAGCATGATATCTTTCTCCAGGGAATGGTCTCATCTTACAACATGATCAAAGTAGGTGACACAAAGTTTGGTCATTCTCTCTTCGAAGGAGCATTCCAGCTGCACTTCTTACAGGACAGATTTGTTGGTTCTTTTAGCAGTCCATGGTACTTTCAGCATTCTTCGCCAACACCACAACTCAAAAGCATCAATTCTTCTTTGGTCTTCTGTTTGCACTGTCCAGCTCTCACATGCATATGAGGAGATTGAAAATACCATGTCTTGTGTCAAGCATACCTTAGTCTTCAAGGAAACATTTTGGCTCTTCAGCACTTAAAAGAGGTCCTTTGCAGCAGATTTGCCCAATACTATATGACATCTGATATCTTGACTGCTGCTTCCATTGGTGTTGATTGTAGAACCAAATAGTATGAAGTCTTTGACAACTTCAATCTTTTCTTCATTCATCAAGATGCTGCTTATTGGTCCCATTGTGAGAATTTTTGTTTTCTTTATAGTGAGGTGTAATACATACTGCAGATTGTAATCTTCAATCTTCATCAGTAAGTGTTTCAAGTCTTCCTCACTTTCAACAAGCAAAGTTGTTTTGTCTGCATAATGTAGGTGGCTAATAAGTCTTCCTCCAATCCTGATGTCCCATTCTTCTTCATATAGTCCAGTTTCTTGGATTATTTGATCAGCATACATACTGAATAAGTATGGTGAAATGATACAACCCTGACACACTCCCTTCTTTATTTTACACCATTTGATGTTTCCTTGTTCTGTTTAAATGACAGCCTCCTGGTCTATATACAGGTTCCTCATGAGTATAATTACATTTTCTGGAATTCCCATTCTTCTCAATGTTATCCATAATTTGTTATGATCCACACAATTCATTGCTTTTACATAGTCAATAAAACACAAGTAAACATTTTTTCTGGTATTCTTTGCTTTGAGCCAAGATCCATCTGACGTGAGCAATGATATCCCTTGCTTGATGTCCTCTTCTGAATCCGCCTTGTATTTCTGCAATTTCTCTGTCAATACACTACTGCAACCATTTTTGAATTATCTTCAGTAAGATTTTACTTGGATGCAATATTAATGATATTGTTTGATTATTTCCACATTCTATGGGATCACCTTTCTTTGGAATTGGCACAAATATGGACCTTTTCCAGTCAGTTGGCCAGGTAGTTGTCTTCCAAATCTCATGGCACAGCCAAGTGAGTGCCTCTAGTACAGCATCCATTTTTGAAACGTCGCAATGGGTATCCTGTCCATTCCTGGAGCCTTGTTTTTTGCCACTTCCCTCAGTGCAGCTTTGAATTCTTCCTTCAATACTATTGGTTCTTGATTATATGCCACATCCTGAAATGGATGAACATCAACCAATTATTTTCAGTACAGTGACTCTGTTTATAACTTCCATCTTCTTTTGACATTTCCTATATCATTCAATATAATGCCCATAGAA
>NW_006922218.1:186530-205128 GCF_000298275.1 Orycteropus afer afer | reverse complement strand
TTTTTAATAACCTTTTGCTTTCTTCATTGATGATGTTCTTGATGTCATCCCACACAATTCCTCTGGTTTTTGGTCACTGGTGTTCAAGGCATCAAATCTATTCTTTCAATGGTCTCTAAATTCATAAGGGATATAATCAAGGTCATATTTTGGCTCTCATGAACTTGTTTTAATTGTCTTCAACTTCAACTTGAGCTTGCACATGAGCAGTTGATGGTCTGTTCCACAATCAGCTCCTGGCCTTGTTTATCTGAAGATATTGAGCTTCTCTTTTGACTCTTGCCACAGATGTAGTCTATCTGATTCCTGTACACCCTGTCTGGCATAGTCCATGTGTATAGCTGCCATTTGTGTTGTTGAAAAAAAGGTATTTGCAATAATAATGTTGGTCTTGCAAAATTCTATCATGAGATCTCCAGCATTATTTCTATCTCCAAGACCAAATTTTCCAACTCCTGGTGATTCTTCTTTGTTTCCAACTTTTGCATTCCAGTCACCAGTGATAATCAGCACATCTTGATTACATGTTTGGTCAATTTCAGACTGCAGATGTTGGTGAAAATCTTCAATTTCTTCATCTTTGTCTTTGGTGGTTGCTGCATAAATTTGAATAATAGTCGTATTAACTGGCTTTCCTTGTAGGCATATGGGTATTATTCTATCACTGACAGCATTGTACTTCAGTATAGATCTTGAAACATTCTTTGTGACAATGAATGTCATGCCATTCCTCTTCAATTTATCATTTCTAGCATAGTAGATTGTATGGTTATCTGTTCAGAATGGCCAAAACCAGTCCATTTGAGCCCATTAATGCCTAGGATATCAATCTTTATGTGTTCCATTTCATTTTTGAAGGTTTCTAATTTTCCTAGGTTCATGCTTCATACATTCAATGTTCTGATTATCAACGGATATTTGCAACTCTTTATTCTCATATTGAGTCATGCCACTTCAGCAAATGAAGACCCCGAAAGCTCTACTTTATCCATATCATTAAGGTAGGCTCTACTCTGATGAGGCTGCTCTTTCCCAGTCATATTTTGAGGGCCTTCTTATCTGAGGAGCTCATCTTCCAGCACTGTGTCAGACAATATTTCAGGGCTATTCATAAAATTTTCCTGTAATATATCAGACAGTATTTTACTACTATTCATAGGGTTTTAACTAGGCATTTCTTTGAGGAGTGGAAAGCCTCTTCCTTCTTCCAAGTCTTTTTCAGTCTGTAAGCTCCACCAAAACTGGGCCACCATGGGCACCCCGACTGGCACAGCTTCCAGCCTCACAACAACATGCAAACTAGCATATTACAACAACAAACTGACAGACAAGTTCATCTCCCTTAGCTGTTCTAGCTGCTCTGCTCACTTCCTGGGACTTCCCCCTACCTGTTACTGCAGGCCATGTCTGCCACTGCTCCCTCTCACCTTGGCAGGGAAAGAAGTTTACCTGTGTTTTATTGACTGAGCAAAAGCACTTGATTGTGTGGATCATAACAAATTATGGATAACACTGAGAAAAATGGGAACTCCAGAACACTATATTGTGCTCATCAGGAACCTGTACATAGACAAGAAGTTTGTCATTCAAATGGAACAAAGGGATACTGCATAGATAAATTATGCATAAAATCAGGAAAAGAGTGTGGCAGCGTTCTTTTGCCACATTTATTCAATCTGTATGCTAAGCAAATAATCTGAGAAACTAGACTATATTAAGAAAAGCAAGGCATCAGGACTGGAGAAAGACTCATTAACAACCTGTAATATGCAAATGACACAACATTGCTTGATGAAAGTGAAGATGACTTGAAGCACTCATCGATGACAATTAAAGACACCAGTCTGCAGTATGGATTATGTCTCAACATAAAGAAAATGAAAATCATCACAACTGGATAAATTAGCAGCAGCATGGTAAGTTGAGAGAAGATTGAAGTTGTCAAAGATTTCATATTCCTTGATTCCACAAGCAACAACAATGGAAGCAGTGTTCAAGAAATCAGACAGTATATTTATTGAACTGGACAAATCTACTACAAAAGGCCTCTTTAAAGTACTGAAGAGCAAAGATATCTCTTTGAAGATTAAGTTGCCCTAATCCAAGCCATGATATTTTCAATTGCCTTATATGCCTGTGAAACAGGAAAATGAATAAGGAAGACTGAAGAAGAGTTGATGCATTTGAGTTAGGTATTGGCAAAGAATACTGATAGTACCATAGACTGGCAGAAGAATGAACACATTTCTCCTGGAAGAAATGCACCCAGAATGCTCCTTGAAACTACAATAGCCAGTCTTGGTCTCATCTACATTGGCCATATTGTCAGAGGGATCACTTCCTGGAGAAGGATATCATGCTAGGTAAAGTGAAAGCTCGATGAAAAGGAGAAGGTCCTCTATGTGATGGATTGACACAATGGCTGCAAGGATGGGCTCAGGTATTGTGGGCTTCAAGCATTGTGAGGTTGGACTGGCCAGTGTTTCATTCTTTTATACAAAGGGTCTCTATGAATTAGAGCCAACTCAACAGTACTTAACAACAACAACAACAGGGCACTTTATTTTTTCGTGTGTATATTTAAGTTATCTACATTCAAATTACCATCTGGACTCATTTGGTTCTAGCCTCAATACATTACTTTAGTATTTCCTATAATGTAGTATTCTAGCAACAAGTTCCTTCAGTTTTTGTGTACCTGAGGATCTTCCTCTGTCTTCTCCAGGAGGAAAAACTCATGAAGTATATGCATATGTATATGTAAGGAGAGATTTACTTAAAGAAAATGACTCATGCATCTGTGGGGCTGGCAAGTCCCAAATCTACAGATCAAGTGGCAGGCTGGAGACCTCTACTGGTTCATGGGTTTGTGGGGACTGGAAAATTCAAAATATGCAGGTCAGGAGGCAGGTTGAAGACTTCTGCAGACTTACATCCCAAAAAGCAGAAGTCAGGCAAATGCAGAGACAAGAAGGAGAACAAACTTTACTAGAACATCCATTTATATACTTGAGGTAGGGTACATCCCCAAAGAAACTTCAATTTAGTTATAGAGGTGGTCTGGTGGCACAGTGGGTAAGGCATTTGGCTGCTAACCATAAGGTCAGTGGTTTAAACTCACAGCTACTCTGTAGGAAGAAGGTGATATAATATACTCTGTAAAGGTTTATAGACTTAGAAACCTAATTGGGGTCACTATGAGTTGGAGTCGACTCGATGTCAGTAGGTTTGGTTTGGTTTGGTCTATTGTTTGGCTGAAAGGGGGTCAGAAGAGTTCTTAGGACCATTGTCTCAGGGGCTTCTCCATTCTCTGTCAAACCAGTTAGTCTGTTTTTTTTTTTTTTTTTTTTTTAGGAATATGTAATTTTGTTTATGTTTATCTGTCACCCTATCTGGGCCCTATTTGTGATCCTACTCAGAGAAGTCAATAGTGGCAGCTGAGCACCATCTAGTTCTTCTGGTGTCAGGGTTGTGTAGGCTGTAGTTTGTGTAGTCTATTAGTCCTTTGAAGTAGCTCTAGTGATGTAGTGATAGTGATTAAGGGATTCGGCTGATAACCAAAGGGTTAATGGTTCAAACCCACCAGCTCCACCATGGAAGAAAGATGAGATAATCTGCTTCTGTAAAAATATACAGTCTTGGAAATACAATGGGGATGGCTGTGAGTTGGAATCAACTTGATGACAGTGAGTTTTCTTAGTTTATTAGTCCTTTGTATTGAATTTTCCTTTTAGTCTTTAGTTTTCTTCAATTTTCTTTACTCTGAATGAGAAGATACCTGTAGTTGTACCTGATGGACACTTGCAAACTTTAAAGGCTCCAGATGCTATTCACAATGGTAGGATGTTGAACACTGTCTTTACAAACTACTTTGTGCCAATTGACATAGGTGTTCCCTGAGTGTATTGGCCTTTTCCTTTGAACCTAGGAACTTCATCTGTGAGGTATTTGGTTATGTCTAAGAATTTTTCATGACTGTGCCACTGTGTGTTTTATTGGTTCTATTAATAAACCTGTGGTATTTACAATTATGTATGTAGGAAAATCAACAGCCAACCCTCTACCCGCAGGTGAGTGTGCCTCCTTGCAGGCGCTCTTCTTCTTTAGCTATCTATCTATGTATCCATTTGTAAATTTTTGTTTGTTAATATTAGTGTTGGAATATCTGTTATAATAACTAATGTAGTTGCCCTTTTTCTTGCATTCCTCTCAGTATCTTCCTTTACCTTGGTCACATTAGGCTGACTTCCCTCATATCATGTATTACTTATGCTTCACCATTATAAACATGTATCTTCTATCAAGTTAATAAATTTCCCTCCCTCCACCATCCCTGGTAGCCATCAAATAAAAAAGGTGTAAACCTTTTTTTAAAATTAATAATTTTGTTCTCAAACAATATTTTTCCTTTTATGATTTATTTCATTCATCATAATGTCCTCCAAATGCATTCATGTTGTGAGATATTTTGTGGATTCACCAATATTCCTTATTATTACATAGTATTTCATTGTATGTACCACAGAAGTTCTGGTGGCATAATATGTAAGGCATGTGGCTGTTCACTAGAAGGTCAGTGGTTCAAACCTATCAGCTGCTCTGTGGGAGGAAGATAAGCCAATCTACTTCTGTAAAGATTTACAGCATTGGAAAACTTATACCGGTCACTATGAGTCAGAATTGATTCAATGGCAGTAGGTTTTGGTTTGGTAAGTACCATTCATTTGTTTATCCATTCATCCATTGATGGGTGCTTAGGTTGTTTCCACATTTTTGCTATCATACATAAAGCTGTGATGAACGTGGGTATGCATGTATCTATTTGTGTCATGACTCTTATTTCTTTAGAGTATGCTTAGGAGTGGGATTGCTCAATCATACAGTATTTCTATTTCTAGCTTTTTAAGGACATGCCATACCATTTTCCTTAGTAACTATACTATTTTATATTCTCACCAACAGTGTGTAAGAGTTCTAATGTCCCCTCAGTATCATGGATACTTGTTATTTCTGTTTGTTTGATTTATCCATTATTGCATGACAATAGTTTTGGTAGGGCTCTCTTTTCTTTTTCTGACTACCCAGTTGTTAAACTCCACTAATAGCTTGCTCTATGGTTTACCACAAGGTACTAGGGCATACATTTCTCTGCAGACTAATTCTGGCTTTTTTAAAGGAATAGTTTCTGAGATCCATCTTTGATGTTTGTTCTGACCCCAAGAGGGCCCCTCGGTACTCCCTGTAAACTAAGTAGATTGCAGTTTAGCTTATCTGATGCTCCTCAAAATTCCCTCTCACTACTGTCTCTACTATTCTTCAGTGAACCTGTGGTAGTTAAGGTTACATCAACTTGTTGGGGCCTGGTGTTGAGTGGCTGAGCAGTTGGTGGTAATTATTCACCATAATAAGACTGGCAATCAATTATCTCCATGGTAGAATCTGCCACAAGCAGCTGAGTAGCTGCCTTAAGGATGTGGTATGCTTCCAGTATAGAGGAAGAAACTGTGGGAATGGTCTGTAGCTTTTTGGTATGCTTGGACCCTGCATGTAGCTGAGTCTTCATTAAGCAGCCTGCCATGTTTCCTGCAGACCTTACGACTGTCTCCAGACTGGTGGCCTGCCATGTTGTTTGGTAGTATTTGGACTGTATCATTTTATTTGTTGCCCTCAGGCATGTTAGCCTAAGCAGCCAGCAGCTGCCTGAGTGAAAAGATGTTTCCAGCTCCAATGGGCTAGGAGCAAGAGACAGAGCTGAAACCCTAGGTCTAGGAGCCTTCACCCAGTCCTAGAGCTGGCACTTTGAACTCAGCCTTCTAACCCACAAAACTGTAAAAGAATAAATTCCTGTTTGTTAAAGCCACCCACTTGTGGTGTTTTCTATTAGAGAGGCACTAGTGTTAACAAAAACAGTACCTTATGCTTAAATTTCTCTACTCTCTGTATCAAATGAAACCAATTTCCTTGGGAGAAGATTAGAAGCTCTTTTATTGGCTGATTCTTCCCCCAGGCAGAAACCTGTGAGCCAGTAGTCTAGATCTGGGTGTTGAAATAATGGCAAGTTTATTTCCAAAGGACATATGGTTTAGGAGCTGAATGTTAAGTAGAAGAAGTTGTCAGCAGTTTGACATCTTAGCTTGCCTCTCCTAGTATAGGACTATTTCCTCATTAATCAGGGGAAGGGTATCAGGGCTTCAACATTCTCACAGTACTATATCCAAGGCAGAGGCTTGGTTCCATGTATGGGGGCATGGTGTAAGAATAGATTCCTCCCTCTCAAAGACATTTACCCAGTTCTTAGGTCAAGCAACTTGAGGGCATCATTACAAATGTTGCCTATTCCTTCCATGAAGAAACCCCTCTCACTGGGAATTGGAGAAAACAGGGAACTCTGTGTTCTTGGATGCAGCAGTCTAGGTTGGAGTCTGTGTAGCTGAGCTGTGAATGAGGAGGGAGAGAGTTTTGGTCCAAATACTATAAGCTTTGGACTTTCTTGTCAAATCTCCACACATCTTAAATCGGTGTCTTGTTATTTAATGTTTATGCATAGAAAAACTTTAAGAGGACTTAAATTATTAGTTTTTAAAATATGTTTAACAATTTTCATCAGTTTTACTGGGAGGTGGTTTAATGAAACTTCATTCTTCATGTCTTCTTTTAAGCCACTATTTTGATACATGTTTGCATATATTGAACCCAAAGACAAAAATGGAAAGTGACCATTATCTTTTTAAATATTGCAAAGTTTATTGTTGTTTATTGTTGGAGGTTATTGAGTTGATTTTGACTCAGAACAACCCACATGACAGACTAGAACTTGCTCTTGACTTTAAATTCTGTCTTGGTGCTCTAGTGCTACTATAACTGACATACCACAAGTGGGTAGTTTTGACAAACAGGAATTTATTCTCTTACAGTTTAGAAGGCTAGAAGCCCTCATTCAGAGTGCCTGTTCTAGGGGCTGGGTGAAGACCTCTCAACCCTGGGCTTCAGCTCTGCCTCATGTTCCAGGCCCACTGGAGGTGGAGGCTTCTCTTCACTCAGTCAGCTGCTGGCTGCAGAGGTTGATGAACCCAAGGTCTGCAGGTAAAATGGCACAATCCCAAAACCAGCAGGCAACATGGCAGGCCACTGGTTCAAGTCTAGGAACTGGAGATGAAAACTTGGCCAAATGAATTATCCAAAATATGTCAACAAGTTCAAGATGTTCCTCAAAGCATCCTGATATATACTGGAAGTAGGCCACACCCCAAAGACAACTAATTAACTGATCACAGCAAATTCCTCCCTGGAGCTGATTCCAATTTAATCATGGAGAATAACTGTATCCAGCTGCTATGGTACTCAAAGTCATGGCCCAAACAAATTGACACATAACCTTAACTACCACAAATAAGAATGCCAAAATTCAAATACAATATCCACTATTTAAAATCTATCCCCTTGAGTAAATTATTGTCAAAAAGTTAGTTCCTGAATTATTTGAGGTACATAACATTATTTCCTAGGTACTATTTTTTAAGAATAACATCATAGGTAAAAGTGTCTGTCAATTTAATAGCTTCCAATGACTGCTGAAGAAATCTGATTTTTGTCATTATTTTTTGTTGTTTATTCTTTCTCCTCCAATTCTTAAACTCACTGTACCCTTGGTCATCTTCTACTATTTTGAAAATTTAACCTTGCTTACTTGAAAACTGTTATCTAATACCATAACTTTGACTATAAATACACGATGACAATGATGACATTTAAGTTTATATCTCCAGTCTGGATTTCTCCTTTGCCATTTCAGACTCATATAACCAATTGCCTATATGACATCTCTACTTATTCTATATACTTATCCTATCATGAGTATCTCAAAATAAGCATGTTCAAATTAAAAACAATTATCTTTCCTTTGAAACATTCTATTGCCATAGTATTTACAATCTCAGTGAATGGGAACTCTAGCATCCCTGTTTCTCAGGCAAAATAAATAAACTTTAGATGTATTTGTTTTTTGTCTTTTTCACACCCTGTACATTTAATACATGAAAATAATATGGTGTCTTTATATTCATAATATATTTAGAATTTGACTATTTTTCATCATCCCCACCAGCCACATTGAAATAGGCCATTACCATGACTCATTAGCTGGTTAAATTGTCTGCTTCTGTCCATATCTTCTAAAAAAAAAAAAAAAAACTATGCTTCTAAAAGATACCAGAGTGGTCGCACTGAAGCAGTGACATTCCCTCATCCTTTTACACATACATACTCCTTTGCACCTTCCTATTCCAGCCAGAGTAAATTCCAAAATTTTTACAATAGCTTGCTTGCTTTTCTTCAATCAGATCAAGCATACGTCAGAATAAAAAGCATTTTACACTCTCCCCTGAAATATATGAATGGTTGTCTCATTCCTCTCCATCAGAATATACCTTCTCAAATGAGCTTTCAGTGACAAGTCTATTTAAAATTGACCCCTCATAATACACATGTTCTTATCCTTATTTTCTATTTTATTTTTATTTCATTGCACTAATTATCAAGTAAAATATAATATAACATAGTATAATATTCTTGTTTGTTTTCATTATGTCTCATTCAATTAGAATATAACATTCATAAAGGCATGGTCAACTTTATTGTTGTTGTTATGTGCCGTCAAGTCAGACCTGAGTCATAGCGACACCTCCTTGGGTTTCCAAGGTGGTATCTCTACAGAAGTATATTGCCTAACCTTCCTTCTGAGAAGTGGCCGGGGGGTTTGAAATGCCATCCTTCTAGTTAGCAGTCAAGTGACTTAGACACTATGCTACCAGAGCTGCCTTGGTCAACTTTATTCATGGTTATTTCTCCAGTACCTAGACTAGTTCTTGGTACTTAATAACTACATTTTAATAAAGCAATGCATGGATAAATTGAAGTTATAAAGAAGATAAGATGCCCACGTACATGCCAAGTACACATAAAAATATTTTCCTTCCAATTATTTTTTAATACATCATACTGTTCTTTATTGAAAATTGTTAATAGCAGCAACAGAATGGAGAGGAAGTGAAAATTTTTTCAGAGGGAATATGGAAAAATAATTAATGGAGAAAGTTAATCCATAGATCTTTGGTAAACATTCTTGTTTGAATCTGGTTTGATATATTGTTTAGTAAGTTCTCTCGATGCTGCTATGTGTTAACGAGGTAGTGAGATACACAAGTACCCCTCCTCCTCTCTTATGGACTTTCTCATTATCCACCATTGCATTTGGGACAATAAAAAATATGCTTTAATAGCCTAAAAGCCAGGTAAAGATTCCTGTGCTGTGAGCAAGAAAATGCCTGAGCCCAAAGTCCTTGGTCCCTCCCATCCAACTCCTCTCCCCAGTCATGGACAGAAATAAAGATAGAGAAAAAAAAGTACATATGCCTGTGACCTGGGCCTGCAGCTGGGCCTGCAGGCTGATGACTGTCCCACCATCCAAGTGGAGGTGTGGCTTTAGGCTGCAAGTCTCTGAGAAGGTGGCAGAGGGGTGTCAATGAGATGTGTGGTGGTCCATTCACTGTAGACTCTGAGATCTGCCATTTACATGCCTGAGGATGCTGGGGTGAATGGGTGGAGATGTTGGGTGGGTGAACATTTCCAAGAAGAGTAAGAACTCTGTATGGGCTGAGATTCTGTGTGTCCCTTCTTGGTGGCAAATCTGGTCCAATCAGCTCTATCTGTGGTTTGAAATGATACAAGCAGACCTGCCCACTTGAGATATGGAAGTCATGGTGCCAAGACAAGTAAGCTGCAGATGACAGCTGCAATGGAGCAGCCCCATGGGGCTGCCTCCAAAATAATCCTAGAGCCTGAAAAGCCTACAGTTGCTGGCATTTCACATAATGCTGATTTTTGCATCATGACTTCCTCTTTAGAAAATAACCAGGTCGATAAATGAGAAGTGGGTGTATTCTTTCTATTAGAATGAGTGATTTATATCATTTCATGGCATAGCATCCACCCTCTTTTCAGTAACTACAAAGAGGAAGGTGGGCTTTTGATACCTCATAGATTGAAATGTGTTCCCCTGAAATGTGTTATACATCCTACTATCCCTGTGATTATAATCCCATTTGGGAATAATATTTTCCTTGTTATGCTCAGTAGGTAACATTAGTCTGAAGTGTGTCTTAAGCCAATCATCTTTGAAATATAAACCAAATTGATCAGGCAGAGAGAAGGAAGCAGAGTCCGAGGAGGACGTGTGCCATGTTATATGAAGATCGCCAAGGAGCCAATGAAGAGAAGTTGAAAAGAGACAAGGACCTTCCCTTAGAGCCAACAAAGAAAGAAAGCTTTCCACTAAAGCCAGCACCAGGGATTCAGATTCTAGCTTCCTAAACTATGAGAAAATTAATTTCTGTTTGCTAAAGCCACCCAGTTTGGGTATTTCTGTTACAGTAGGAGCTCTGGTAGCATAGTGGCTAAAGCACTTGACTGCTAACCAGAAAGATGGCGGTTCAAACCCACCAGCCACTCCTCGGAAGGAAGGTTGGGCAATCCTACTTCCATAGTGATACTGCCTCAGAAACCCAAGGAAGGGTCACTATGAGTCGGGGCCGACTCGACGGCACAGAACAACAACAACAACAGCACTATATAACAATAACAGCACTTACAATAATATAATCCAAGTACACATACCTAGAGAGTCTTCCAGTCATTTAGTAATATACTGAAGGATGATGGCCAAGATGGAAGACTAGGCAGTATATCATCTAGATCCTCTACAACAAAGACCTCAAAAACCACATGAAATGAATATGGATGGCAATCCTTGAACCCAGAGCTCAAAGGAAAGGATAAAGAAGTAGTTCATGTATCTGATTAGAGGAAAAGGTTGAATTGAAACAGCAAACAAGGAGGTATATGGAGATGTTAGTTTCCAAGAGACCTGATAAAGCATGGACATTTTGAATTATTACAAGCAGTGTTCCAATCAGGGCAGGAACCAGGTAACCAGTTTTACTAGCCAGAACTGCACTGGCACCCACATTAGTGATTGGTGACCAGAGAAATGTGATCACCATCCCACTCACAACCTCCCAGTGACCAGAAGTGTGACCGACCCCACCCTAACATAACTGGAAGCCAGTCAAACCCCACCTGCATTGCCAGGGCTGTGCCATTTTTTTACCTCTCCTTTTCTTCTTTCTTGCTTCTGTTCTTGCTTTATTGCCCCCTTCCTTTTATTCTTGAACATGCAGAGCTGGTGTTGTGCCTTCCTCCATCATCAGCACCTTCCCCACACTTCTGCGATAAACAGTGCTTATCACTTCCCATGGAATACGTACCATGTTCCCACTGCAGCCATGTTTGGGAGCTAATCCTTGCAGCAGAATGATGTTACTTTTTTTCCCCCTCTTTCTTCAGTTTTTCTACATCCTTGTTTTACTTCTTTCTGGTCTTTCTCTTTCATTCCACTTTAGCTTTTCAAAATTTTTTCATTGTACAGAGCAGACACCCCACTTCTCATTGCCTCCACAGTCGGCCACACCTGCTCCTTCCCCTCTGCAGTCAATGTGTGCATGTCCATCTAACAAGAGCCATGTTTCTGCTGCAACTGTGTGCAGTAGCTAACACTTCCACCAGGATCGTGTCATTTTTTTTAATAATTTTTAAGTCTTCCTACCCCTTACTTTTTTGTTTCTCTTCACAAAGCCTCCCCCCCCTTTCTTTTAATTCCTGCAGAGGGGAAGCCCTGCCCATACACCTCCACACTGAGCAGTGTGTATCTCGGCTACTTCTGCAGGGGGTGGTGCATGATCCTGCATGGTCAAAAGTGTCCTCCTCTTCCATTCCCTGGCTGCTGACACACGACCACTGCAAGCACCATGTTCCCACTGCAGCTGTGTTTCACAGCTGGTGCTTTGGCCAATTCTGTGCTGCCTTTTTCCACACTTATTTTCTCTTTCTTCCTCCCTCCCTACCTTCTTTCTCTCCCTCCTTCCCTCCCTCTCTCTCTCTCTCACTCTTTCTTTCTTTTTCTCTTTCTTTCTCCCTTCCGTTGTAAGAAAACAAGGTCCTTACCCCCTATCACAAAGAGTCAATGATCACAACAGGTTGAAGAGGGAAAGCAACAGTTTATAGAATATCAATACCCAAGGAGACTGAGAGAATCACTTCTCTAAATGTCTGTCTTCCCGAGCAGAGGGTTAAACATGATTATATGGGGCCTGGGAATGGGTATTGAAGAAGATCGCTTTGACTGCCAAGAATGTTTTTGTTCTTCCCTTCTCTGATTACTCCAGATTCATCATCACTTTTCCCAGGGTCTTCTTTATTCATAGGCCACGGTTCTCAGAGGAAACCAATCATAGGAGGGGGTTATGCTTAGAAGAATACATAATTGAAAATAACAAACCTAAAGAACTCAGCATCCATAAAGAGGCAGGCTATTCTATTTCTTAAAAGAAAGCGAAGGGGAGGGAAAATAGCACGTTAGTCACTATGATGAATGTCTACTTTAATTATGCCTGCTAGTCTGTTAGTGTTCTGTAATTTTCAGTGAGGGGGCCCCCTTCAGCCTTCCACAGTCCCCCCTGTTTCCAAGATTTCACAGTCATGGAGAATAGGATGATGGTCTCCTTCTTAGCCTACTTCTTGCTATACAGGGGCAACAGGTGGCCAATTGCTTGAAGGGAAGAAACTGATAAAAACTAATAACTTCTTGTTGTATAAGTTCACTAGTATTAGGTGTCGTAGAGAGGCAATACACAAGTAGCCTTGAGGGTTTTGCACATTCCACTGGAGGTTATCTTCATCAAAAATAGGACACGAACACATATAATTGTTACCACAAGGCCCAAAGTATTTAGAAGGGTGAGCCAAGAGCCCAGGGTGGGGAATAAGCTTTCAAACAAGCTCCAAACACTTCCTTAGTCCCAGACCCTCAGCTTTGCCCATTCAGTAATTTATGAATAACATTCAAATTTAATTCAGTCTCCCCAGAAATATTTATCCAAGCCCTACATATCTTATTTATAATAGCATGTGCTCTGCTGTATTTGGCAAAAAGAAAATCCAAGGCTATACGGTTATTGAAAACAACTTCAGCTAAGGAATTCAGAGAGGCCTATTGGGCTTGAATGTCCTTCTCCATGCCCATGGCCAAGAGGTGATGGTGTCTAATAAATTTTGAATAAAATTTCCATATGCCTAATCCTTAAATTGGAAATGATAGTTCTTAAAAAAATGCCACCCAAATCCAGCCTTGTCTAAGACTGGATTAGTTTCTGATCTCAATATGCCTAATGATGCAAGGTTTACAGAAAAGAAGTCTCATTTCTGCTTGATCCGGGGTTCTGGTAAAATGCAGAAAATAGAGTGTATCCTCGTAAGAAATCTGAGGAAACTGAAAATACATTGTTGTACGAAGTGGATCCTTGTAAGGCATAATAAAAAGAAAACTATTCACCGCTGAACAAAACAATGTCTACTTTTTCATTAATGGGATTTTTCTCATAAAACCACTTAAATTCTTCCAATACAAGTGCCTCCCACTGTTCTGAGGGACTGTACCAGATGGGCTCTGCTGAGTCATCTCCTGTACAGAGGCAGCCTTAATCCTGATGTGATGTACACCCATGCCCCTTTGCCACTCAGTTTCACCATAGGAGGTATGAACAGCAAGACTCCACAGGGGCCTTTCCAATTTTCCGTGAGGTCTTCAGGATTCCAGTCATTCACATAATCTCAACTCCTGGCTCAGCCATGTGGGACCCCTGGAAGTGGGCTGTAAGTCTAAGAAAGAATATTAGCCTCCCATGGGGTCTGTAAAGTCTTCCCTGTTACCTGCAAATAGTGTTTTATAAACAGGTTGCTTTTTTACATGAATATCCCCGGCCCCTAAACTCACATCAGCACTGATATAATTTAAATCAGTGGCATTTAGGTTTTGCACTAGGGGTGCCCATACATCATCTCAAAGTGACTTACCTTCAATTTTGTTTTTGGAAACAACTCTGATTCTAAACAGGGCCATGGGAAGTATTTTTTTTATCCAATTTAATTTAATTGCTTAATGTAGTTTAGCTATGTGAGTCCTTAAAGTTTCATTCATCTTTTCTATTTTACCACTAGGGTGGGGTTTCCCAGCAGCATAAAACTTTCCCTAGATACCCACATGTTGAGACACCAACGGGATTATCATGGCAGTGAAATGGGTGCTGTGTTGACCCCAATTGTCTGGGGAATTTCAGACCTAGGAATAATCTCTCCCACTTGTCTTTTGGCCATTTCCATGGCTTTCTCAGTCCTGCAAAAGAAAGCTTCTTGAATCCGTGCATATCATCACCTCCTGTTTCTATGCCATTTTCAATTCCTGGATCAAGGTGATTCGCTCAGCCATCTGCACTGATGTTCTGTGAGGGAGCCTGTGCCTTCAAAACCTTGGGAAGGCTGCTGACTGGGTAGCCCATCTCCCATTGACCATTCTCCACAAAGCTACCCCCATCTATGAAACAACTGAGATCAGATTCAGGTCATGGCTGGTCAGAGAGAGCTGGCCTGCTGGGGGAAGTTGGACCTGCCAAGTTGAGTGTCCTGAGACAATCATGATCATTGGGATATTCTTGGAGTAAAGTGGGCAACAAGGTAGCTAGGTTTATGCTAATTGCTGGCTAGATCTGCCCACTTGGCTTATCTCTTAAGGAGGCCTGTTATTGACAAATTCTTGCTCTTTGTTCTAGGATTGCTGGGACTAATTGAGCAGTGTAAACCTGCATAGTCCATCCTAAGATTAGCTTCCTGTCAGCAGCTTATAGCATCCTCACTGTTACTGCTATAACTTCCAAGCTGGCAGGACAGCCGTGTGTCACTGGGTCTAAAGTTTTAGAAAAGCATGTCACCAGTCTTCTCCAAAATCTCAGAATGTGGGTAAGAATTCTGGCCACAGTGCCTTGGTGCTCATGCACAAACAAATCAAAAGATTTATGTAAACCTGACAATCCTAAGGCCAGGATCTCCAGGAAGGCCTTCATTAACTTATCAAGTATCTATTGCTCTAATTTTCCCCACAGAAAGTGGTCAGTCTCTTTCTCCCTCCAGGAGGAAGTACAAGGGTTTAGTTACAAGTCCAAAACTAGGTATTCAAATCCAACAAAATCCTGCCATACCTAGGACCCTGGTAAGCTGTTTGTGTGCCTGTGGTTGAGCTAGTTGGCAAATGGCTTGCTTTTTCTCCAGTTGCAATTTCCTTTATCCTTTGTTGATGACAAGCCTCAAATATGTCATTTTCTTTTGTACTGTCTGGGCTTTAGGTTGACTTAATAGCACTTCCCTAAATGTCCAATGCCCACTGTCATGCTTTCTTCAGTTTTCTGAATTTTCTTCCTACTGTCAGGAGTGCTTGGGCTAATAAACATAGTATTATCTGGGCTTTCAGGAACCAAATTGTATACTGCTTGAAGACTTTTAAAATTCTTTGTAAGAAGATAAAGGGACCCACATTCTTCTTTTGACTAATCTTATATACCTTATTCAGACTCTTAAATTTGTGAGTTCCATCTCTAATTCTTATTAAAACACAATCTCTGTAATTAAAAGTTTTGCATAATGTTCTCTGTCATTTGGATCTTAGCAGGGGTCCCACAGTGGCATGTCATCATCCAAAGTACCTGCCACCAGCTCTGATTGGGCATCTCTGTGTTTCTGTGCTGCCTCTTGGGCACAGCTCATTACTAATCTCCGTTCTTCTGGAGTTAACAAAGTAATCAGGAGTGACTAACAATCAGCCCACACTGGATCAAAACAGTTAATTTAAAATTCAGCAGCCCCAAAATAATAAGTAAATAAACAAATAAATAAATAGAAAGTCAGCAGCCCATACATTTTTCCTGGATTCTTCCAGTACCTGGGAGTGTAATTCTTCCAATTATATAACTCAGTTGTGCTAAAAGGAGCCCTGGTAGCATAGTGCCTAAGACACTTGACTGCTCACCAGAAGGCTGGGGGTTCAAACCCACCAGCCACTCCTCGGAAGGAAGGTTGGGCAATCCTACTTCCATAGTGATACTGCCTCGGAAACCCAAGGAGGGGTCGCTATGAGTCGGGGCCGACTCGACGACAAACAACAACAACAGTTGCGCTAAAAGGCACACGCACCCTAACCATCTTTTCCCCTGTGGGGATCTGGTCAAATATTGGACCCTACCCACATCCCCATAGCTTAGCCATGTCTGCGGCCCTTTCTGGATAAAATCTTGTCCATGATAGGGCATCCCCTGCTGAGTGTGTGACAGAGAAATTAGCAAGCCTCTTGCAGGTTCACCTCTCCTTCACCGCGCCCACTTAAAAATAAAGTCTGATTCTGGCTGAAACGGAGAAGAGGAGTTTAACAACTTAAGGGGTCCTAAGGATCCTCTCCTCTGGATAATACCAGGGAAAGAGCTGAAGGCTGATCGCCTTTAGCAATAGTCTGAACATAAATCTTACAAGTTTGTTGAGTTTCTTTATTATTGTACAAAGACACAAAGATCTCTGTAAACATTTTCTTGTTTTATTTGCTAACACAGGAACAAAACAAATCCAATTGCAAAATAGTATTAAAATTTACTGACCCATAAGGCAGGAAGAATTTTTGGTTTCCTAATTGATATTGGGGTCACACAACTATGCTTAAAAGGACCCACCTTTTCATTTTTCATGGGATCATAACCAAATTTGTTTCAATATTTTAAAATACATTCTAGAGAAGTGCATTCAGGCATTCTCTGGCTGTTACCCACCTCAAAACTGGTTACAAAAGAAACAGAATCAGAAAATTGGAACAGAAAAGCCAGCAAACAGACAAGTTAGTTTAATGGTCTCAATGCTTACAGCATTAAGTATTGCTTTCATGTTGCCAGCTCAGATACCAGGTGCTGCCACCCTCAGTGCAGACAACCTGATCATATACAAGGGGCTGCCACCCTCAACACAGACAACTTCCTGGATACCAGGTGACACCCATGACACAGGCTGAGCAACTTCAAGGTTGGTTAATGATAACCAGATTACAAATTCAAAGCTCCAATCAAACTGAATGTAAGCTTACCTGAAGTAAGATTACTTTGTTGCCTCTCTAGGGGACATCATTGGATCCAGGCCAAATCTTCCAGGTCACACAGGTGGAAGACCCTCTGTAGAAATCTCCAGAGGAGGGTGGTGGCAAGCGTTCTCCCCTGCCCTGGTAGGCACGGACTGGCCACCAAACGGCTTCCCTGGCTAACTAGCCAGGAAAATGCAACCATGAAACTGGGTCCAAGTGTTTGGTATGGCTGACCAAACTATAGACTCAGTCTGAGGCAAGGAAAAAAATGTCTATTTGAAAGGCTAACATTAAGAAACACCCAGTACTGCTGTCACCAAGGTAGTTCAACAAGGCTTCAGGTTACTTTTACCTTTAAACTTTCTGTAGAAAAAATAACGGAGGAAGAGAAAAGGGGGGTCCAGGTATGAACCTCCAAAAATAAGGTGGAAACAGTTCTGTTTTTTTTTAAAAAAAAAAAAAAACTCTGGTTTAAACATCCTTGTCTTCACAGGAGAGCCTCTCTGACAAATGAAACAAAGTTCTTTAAGTGTAAGGCTTGGCAAGTTCAGCAAATAACAATATGAGCTTGCTATATTTGCTTTCAAGTTAACAAGAGGTAGTGAAACTATGAGGTAGTGAGGACATAAAAAAAATAACAAATGGGCAGTTTATAATTTATACACACAAAAAATTACAAAAACTGTTTCAACAAAAACAAAACACATAAGCCACTCAAACAAAAACAAAACCACACTCAAACATCAGATGCTCCAGAGACCCTGAACCTGAAATTGTCCCCTGAACCAAGTCAGCCTTCCTTTTCTGAGGAAAAATACAAGGCAAAGTCCCCTCACAGGACAACTAAGCCTGCCTGCCTTCCAAGGAGGAGCGGTACTATTGTGACTAGGAGTGAACCTCTCCTGCTCCCCTCAATCCAGTCCTGTGGCACCTGGGAGAAAGGTAGTGGACATACCAGAAGCCAGCACCTGAACTTTTCCTTTGCTTTTCCTCTTCTATGCCAGATGGACTGGTAATGCCATCTGTGAACAGAGGCAATGGCAGTCTACCTGGGAAAAGAAAATCCCTGAAACTGCTTAGAGCAAACCACCCATGCCTCAGTCCCAGATGGGACCACCATGTCTCAGGGGGCAAAAAAGTCCACCTAGAGATGCAGAAATCTGTTGTAGGAAAATAAGATCCTTATCTCCTGTCACAAGGAGCCAATGATCACAATAGGTTGAAGAGGAAAAGCAAAAGGTTTGTTGAGTATGGATACCCAAGGAGATGTTGTGAATCACTTCTCTAAAATGTCTTTATTCCCAAGTAATGGGGTAAACATAATTATATAGAGAAATGGGAATAAAGGTTGAAGATCCCTTCCATAGCCAAGAATGTCTTTGTTCTTCCTTTCCCTGGTTACTCATGATTCAGTAACTCTCTTCCTAGGGTCGTCTTACTTCATAGGTTATGATTGTCAGCTGAAACTAGTCATGGGAGAGGGTTATGCTTAGAAGAATACAAAATTGAAAATAACCAATCTAAAGAACTCAGCATCCGTAA
>NW_006922218.1:185333-186430 GCF_000298275.1 Orycteropus afer afer | reverse complement strand
TCTGTAATTTTTGGTGAGCAGCCCCTTTGGCCTACCACTTCAGCCTTCCATACTTTACTTATTTACTTTACTTACTTACTTTTACTCTTCTTTCTTCCCTCCTGTCCTCCTTCCTTCCCTCCTGTCTTCCTTCCTTCCTTCCTTCCTTCCTTTCTCTTCTTTCTTTCTTTCCTTCCTTCTTTCTTTCTTCAGTCTTCAATTTTCCCACCATTGTTTTTTTTCTTTCTTTTTTCCATTTTATTCCCCCATACACACTCCCTCCCCCATTAGGCAGAAGCAAGTGACCCTATGCAGCTACACCCACCACATCTGCCACCTTAGTCACTGGGAGACTGCCACCATCCACTACACCACCACTAGATCAACAATAGACAGCAGCCAAAACCTGGTCATCCTGCTTTCACCTTGCTCTATATGACTAGTAATTAGACACATGTGCCCACACTTCTAGTCACTATCAAATTCACCCAGAGACAGATGGTGAATGCCCCAGTGCTGTCAAGCAGCAACCACAGTAGTTATCTGTGCCATTGTGCTGATATATTTAAATAAATAAATAAAGTTAAAACAGGGCAAGATGGTTCAAATAAGTGACCAAAATACAATTCCAGAAAACCTTATGTGGAAGAAATGGTATCAGAACTATCTGATAAAGAATTTAACAGAATTGTATTTTAGCTCCTTCAGTAAAAAGAAATCAAGGAAAACAAAGACAACACCAAGGAAATCATAGAGGAAAACAAGTAAAATACCGTAAAAACTCTAGGAAATTCAAGAAACTGGTAATAGAACAAACTGACAAAATAAATAGAAAATTAGAACTCATACACAAACCTCAATTAGAAAACCTGAAGATTAATACTAAAATTTCAGGAATCAATAATGGATTGGAAAGACAAAGGAGTGGAATTGTATCAATAGAAGATTGAATTAGCAAAATTGAAGACAAATATCTTAATACTAATCTTTTAGAGGAACAATCAGAAAAAAATAATAAAGAAAATGAAGAAAGCCTGAGAATTTTATGGAGCACAATCAAGAGGAATAGCAGGTATAATTGGAATTCCAGAACAGGAAAAGATAAAAAAAAAAAAAAA
>NW_006922218.1:179819-182873 GCF_000298275.1 Orycteropus afer afer | reverse complement strand
GGAAGCAGTAGTGAAGAAATCAAATGGCATTGCATTGTGTAAGTCTTCTGCAAAAGACCTCTTTAAAGTCTTAAACAAGAAAGATGTCACATTGAAGGTGTGCCTGACCCAAGCACTATATGTTCAATCACCTTATATGGATGTTAAAACTGGACAGTGAATAAGGAACACCAAAGGGAAAGAAATTCCTTTGCATTATACTGTTGCTGAAGAATACTGAATATACCGTGAAGAATGAACAGAAGTACAATCAGAATGCTCCTTACAAGCAAGGATGGTGAGACTTCATCTTGCATATTTTGTTCACATTATCAGGAAAGTCCCTGGAAAACAACATCATACTTGGTAAAGTAGAGGGTCAGGGAAAAAGAGGAGGACTCTCAACGTGATGAATTGATATAGTGGGTGCAACTAGGGGCTCAAATACTGCAACAGTTGTGAGGATGGCAAAGGACTGGGAGTGTTTCTTGCTGTTGTACATGGGATTGTTATGAAATGGAACTGGCTTGACAGTACCTAACAACAACAGGCCGTTTTGGAATAATTAATAATCTGTCTCTAATAGAACTTTGTTCTACTTTTCCCAATATGACTTCATTATTTCTGTTGTGTGGGTCTCTTTACCTATGCAATCTTCCTCTTATCATCATTTCCATAATCTTTGTCTTTTATTAGATTTTGGTGATTCTCTTTCTATAACCTGGAATGACATATCTCTATATCTCTCTTAAAGTGAATCTTTTGACCCTGCTTTACATCCCTTTGGAATGATTTTATTCTTTTTCATGTCTGTTTCTTTGGTCGGAAAATGAAAACAGCTTTCTATACAGTGCATAAGTATTCCTGTGAAAATGAGTAAACTAACTGACAATACCTAAAATTGACACTCTAATATATGATAGACATGTAAATATAATAGATTCATACCTATTTATTGCAATTAAATATTTCAATAATTATCTCAGAGAAATTAGAGCAAAAAAAAAAAATACTATGATACTGATTAGGAGCTCTGGTAGCATAGTGCCTAAGGCACTTGACTGCTAACTAGAAGGCTAGCGGTTCAAACCCACCAGCCACTCCTCAGAAGGAAGGTTGGGAATCCTGCTTCCGTAGTGATAACTGCCTCGGAAACCCAAGGAGGGGTCGCTATGAGTCAGGGCTGACTCGACGGCATATAACAACAACAACAACATGATACTGATTATAAAAACAAGAATAGTGTTCAATATCCACATACATACAGAAGGGAAGTCTTTGAAGATGCCTCTATTATAGGATTCAGGAATTAAAAAGATAAAATACACTGCCTGGGGAAGGATGAGTAGATGGTTTTCAGAGCTACCACATTATAATACTCAAATGTAATAGTTCCAACCAAGAAATAACTAGGAATACAAAGAAACAGGAAAGTATGGCCTAATCAAAAGAGCAAAGCAAAGAGAGAGAAATCCTGCTTATAGAAGTTCATATAATGGACATAGTAGTATATTTTTAATCACAGTATTAAATATGCTTAAAGAAGTCAGGAAAAACACAAAAAGATAACTAATGAAATTCAGGAAAGCGATCTAGGAACAAAACTAGAATTTCAATAATGAGATACACACTATAAAAAAGAACCAAACTGCATCACTCTTGCTGAAAAATACAAAAGTCAAAATTAAAATAATGGAGGGATTTCTTCTTTGACTCATTGGTTGTTAAAAGTGTGTTGTTTGATTCCATATTTTTGTGAAATTTCCAGTTCTCTTTCTATTATTGATTACTAGTTTCATTCCAAAATGATTGCAAAAGACTCTGTGTGATTCAATGTTTTATCTCTTATGACAATTTTTGACTTTAAGTCTATTTTCTCTCATATCTGTATAGCCACTCCAGCTCTCTTTTTACAACTTATGTGAAATATTTATTCCAAACATCCACTTTAATATCATTTGCATATTTTGATTTAAATTCTATCTCTTATGGCCAGCATGTATTTGGGTTATTATACTAATTAAGGGGCAGAGTGGGCAAATACCACCTTTACAGCTAACTGTGTGGCAAGAATCAGCATGAATCCAATTTCAAAATGTAGGAATGAATCCATTCCTCATCTCCCCTTGTCTCCAGCCTTTTTACCAGCTTCTCATACAGCACACTCTCTGATCCTAGTCACCTAGAACTGACTTAGAGCTCACACATGTTAGACAGATAACATCTTTCAAATCAGCTGGTTGTGTAGCATTTCTCGGACCCTTGCTGCACAGTGCTAGGTCAGAGCTTTCACGTTTAGACAGATACTTTCTTTCAGACTGCTAAACAGAGAGATGTCAGACCCTGGTTGTTCTCAGTGCCCCTGTGGGTACATTATTTTGCAGGAAAAACTCAGAAACATGCCATACCTATGACTACAGATTTATTACAAAGAATACAAACAAAGAAATATAAACGGTGAGGGCTGAGAGAAGTCACAGTGTGGAGCTCTCATGTCCCATAGAAGAATGCACCAACGTACTCCATGTATGGTCACCAACCAGGAAGCCTTCCTTAACCATTGGTTCTTAGTGATTTCACCATGTAGCCATGAGAGATTACATCATGCCTTATGAGGCTTAGTCAGTATCAGGTCTCCAGGTGATCTCTCTTGCTCTAATCAGTCCCATTAATTAGTCTGAGATATTGCTACAGCTCAAAAGATCCAAGAACAAAGGCCGAATTGCTTGCTACATGATTCTACACCTCACAGTCATATTTTCTTATTCATTCTGTCAATCTGTACCTTTTTTTCAGAAATGTCAATCCATTCAAATTTAAAGGATTAGAATACTATGAATAAATGAATGTCAACAAACTGTTGTTGTTAGGTGCCGTCGAGTAATTTCCGACTCATAGTGACCCCATGCACAGCAGAGTGAAACACCGCCCAATCCCACACCAGCTCCATGATCCTTGCTATTCTTGAGCCCATTGTTGCAGCCACTGTGTCAATCATTCTCATTGAAGGCCTTCCCCTCTTTTGTCGACCTTCCACCTTACCAAGCATGATATCCTTCTCCAGGGAATGGTCCC
>NW_006922218.1:177326-178783 GCF_000298275.1 Orycteropus afer afer | reverse complement strand
GATTTTGCTTGTGTGTGATATTAATGATATTGTTCGATAATTTCCACATTATGTGGGATCACCTTTTTTTGGAATGGGTACAAATATGGATCTCTTCCAGTCAGTTCCAGTCAACAAAGTAGATAACTAGATAACCTAGTCAACAAACTAGATAACTAGATAACCTCAATGAAAAGGGTAAATTGTTGGTTGTTGTTGTTGTTGTTGTTAGGTGCTGTCGAGTCCTCTCTGACTCATAGCAACTGTATGTACAGCAGAATGAAACACTATCTGGTCTTGTGCCAGCACCAAGATCTTTATAGTACCTGAGCCAATCATTTCAGCCGTAGTGTCAATTCATCTTGTTGAGAGCCTTCACCTTTTATATTGACCCTCTACTCTACCAAGTGTGATGTCCTTCTCCAGAGAGTGGTCCCTTCTGACAACATGACCAAAGTATGTGAGACAAAGTCTGGCCATTCTCACTTCTAAGGAGCATTCTGGCTACACTTCTACCAGGACAGATTTGTTAGTTCTTTTAATAGTCCATGGTACTTTCAGCATTCTTTGCCAACTCCAAAACTCAAAAGAATTGACTCTTCTTTGGTCTTCCTTATTCATGGTCCAGCTCTCACATGCATATGTGGTGATAGAAAATACCATGCCTTGGGTTAGGAACACAGTAGTCTTCAAGAAGATATCTTTGCTCTTCAAAACTTGAAAGATGTCCTTTGAAGCAGATTTGCCCAATGGTATATGTTGTCTGATATCTTAACTGCTGCTTCCATTGGTGTTGATTGTAGAACCAATTCACATGAAGTCTTTGACAACTTCAATCTTTTCTCCATTTACCATGATGCTGCTTATTTGTCCTGTTGTGAGGATTTTTGTTTTGTTTTCACTGAGATGTAATCCATACTGCAGACTGTAGTCTTCAGTCTTCATCAGTAAGTGCTTCAAGTCATCTTCACTTTCAGCAAGCACAGTTGTGTCATGAGCATATCACAGGTTGTTGATGAGTGTTTCTCCAATCCTGATGCCATGTTCTTCTTCATATAGTCCAGCTTCTAGGATTACTTGCTCAGCATACAAATTGAATAAGTATGGTGAAAGGATACAACCCTGAGGCACTGCCTGCTTGATTTTAAACCATGCAGTGTCCCCTTGTTCTGTTTGAATGATAGCCTCATGGTCTATGTACAGGTTCCTTATGAGTACAATTAAGAGTTCTGGAATCTCATTTTTCTCAGTGTTATCCATAATTGGTTATGATCCACAGAATTGAATGTTTTTGCATAGTCAATAAAACACAAGTACACATATTTCTGGTGTTCTTTGCTTTGAGCCAAGATCCATCTGACATCAGCAATTATATCCTTCATTCCATGTCCCCTACTGAATCCAGCTTTCATTCATTTCTGGAAGTTATGTCAAGGTACTGCTGCAACTGTTTTTCAATTATCTTCAGTAAGATTTTA
>NW_006922218.1:175128-176566 GCF_000298275.1 Orycteropus afer afer | reverse complement strand
TCACAGATGTAGTCAATCTGCTTCCTATGTACTCCATATGGTGAAGTTCATGACTACAGTCACCATCTGTGTTGTTGAAAAAAGGTGTTTGCAATGAATAAGTCATTGGTCTTGGAAAATTCAATTGTGCAATCTCCAGTCTTATTTCTATCACCAAGGCCAAATTTTCCAGCTCCAGGTGATTGGTCTTTATTTCTAGCTTTTTGTATTCCCATCACCAGTGATAATTAGCACATCCTGATTGCATGTTCAGTGAATTTCAGGCTGTAGAAGTTGGTAAAAATCTTCAATTTCCTCATCTTTAGCTTTGGTGGTTGGTGTGTGAATTTGAATAATAGCAGTATTAACTGGTCTTCCTTGTAGGTGTATGGATATTATTCTATCACTGACAGCATAGTACTACAGGATAGATCTTGAAACATTTTTTGTGATGAAGAATGCCACATCATTCCTCTTCAATTTGTCATTCCCATTATAGTAGATCATATGGTTATCTGATTCAAAAGGGCCAAAACCAGTCTATTTCAGCTCACCAATGCTTAGGATATCAATCTTTATGTGTTCCATTTCATTTTTGACAACTTTCAATTTTGCTAGTTTCATACTTTGTACATTCCATGTTCCAGTTATTAATGGGTGTTTTCAGCTATTCCTTCTCAGTTTGAGTCATGCCACATCCACAAATGGAAGTCCCAAAAGCTCTACTTTATCCATATCATTAAGATCAGCTCTACTCTAATTAGGCAGCTCTTTCTTTCCCAGTCAAATTTTGAGTACCTTCCACCTGAGGGGCTCATCTTCTGGCACTGTATTGGCCAGTGTTTCCAGGCTATTCATAAAGTTTTCCAGTAATATATCAGACAGTGTTTCACTGCTATTTTTAAGATTTTTCACTTGCCAATTCTTTGAGAAGTGGATGGCCTCTTCCTTCTCCTGAGTCTGTGTCAATCTAGAAACTCTGCTGAAACCTGTACACCATTGGCAACTCTGCTGTTGTTTGAAACACCAGTGGCACAGCCTGTGGTCTCACAGCAACACACAAGCCAACACAGTGCGACAAACTGACAGACAAATCCGTCTCCCTGAGTTGTTCCAAACCTTTCCACTCACATGCTGGCCTTCCCCCTACCTGTTCTGGTTCCATGGGCCTGGCTCCCGCTTCCTGTCCTGTTAAATTGATAAATTGCTAGAAACATACAAATTACTCGCATTGACTCCAGCAGAAATTCTCAGCAGATCTATTCCAAGGAAAGAGATTGACACACTAATCAAAATCCTACCAACAAGAAATATCCAGAAAAAGATTACTTCACTGGTGAATTCTACCAAACATTGCAGGAAACAGTAGATCTGTTTTTCACAAATTCTTCCAAAAGTAGTAGAAGAGATAACACTTCCAAACTCATTCTGTGTGATTAGAATTACCCTGATACAAAAG
>NW_006922218.1:147474-148588 GCF_000298275.1 Orycteropus afer afer | reverse complement strand
ATCTAGATGCAACAATGAGTATCCAGAGAGACGAAGAATAAAGAAAAACTAAGATATGTGGAAATGATTAATCCAAAGGACTGGTACAACATGCTATCCTCCACCTATGTAACTGTAAGACCAGAAGAAGTAGATGGTGCCCGACTACCACTATCAACCACTTGGAGAGGGACCAGTGCAAGAGATCCTGGATAGAGTGGGAGAACAATGTGGAGCAAAGCTCAAAATCATAAAAAAGAGACCAGGTTTGCTGGTCTGATAGAGTTTCTTGAGACCCTGAGACTATCCCCTTAGCCACCCTTCAGGTCTGGAACTGAACTCACTCCTGTGGCTTCCAGCCAAACAATAGATAGACACAGAGAGGGGATATTTACATCAGGTATATAAACTACTTGGAGCGATCAATTATGGGAGAACAGAAGGGCAGTGTTTGCATAGGGAGACAGCTCAGGGGGTGGGAGTGTGTGGGAGTGAAAGACACAGGGAAGAAACAACTGCAGGGAGGAAGTATAAAGAGAATTGTTACATTGTGGGGAATTACAGTCAATGTCGTGAGACAGAATGTATATGAAGTGCTGTATGAAACAGGAATTTGCTCTGTAAACTTTCACCCAAATCACAAATAAATAAATAATAGGAGTGGAAAGAAAAGAAAGAAATTAGTTATCATATTGCAATGGGCAAATCTGCTGCAAACGACCTCCTTACAATGTTAAAGAACAAAGATGTCATTTTGAAGACTGACATGCAGCTAATCCAAGCCATGATATTTTCAATCACTTCATACATATGTGAAAGCTGGACAATGAATAAGGAAGGCTGAAGAAGAATTGATGCTTTTGACTTGTGGTATTGGAAAAAAATACTGAAAGTATCACGACTGCCACAAGAATGAACAAATCTGTCCTCCAGGAAGTACATCCAGAATGCTCCTTGGAATCAAGAATGGACAGACTTTGTCTCACCTACTTTGGTCATGTTATCAGAAGGGACCGTTCCTTGGGGAAGGATGTCATGTTTTAGTAAACTGGAAGGTGAGTGACAAAGGGGAAGACCTGCAACGAGATGGGTTGACACAGTAGCTGCGATCATGGGCTCAAATATAGCAAAGATT
>NW_006922218.1:145113-145621 GCF_000298275.1 Orycteropus afer afer | reverse complement strand
AACCCACCAGCCACTCCTTAGAAGGAAGATTGGACAATCTACTTTTGTAGTGATACTGCCTTGGAAACCCAAGGGGGAGTCACTATGAGTTGGATCCTACTTGACAGCAGTGAGTTTGGTTTGGTTTTTATGGATGCTGACACTCAGGCTATGGCAATAAACTCAGAGCGGTATGTGATGAGAGATACAGAGTCCTGAGTTAGAATGAGCAGAGCCCAGGTCATTTGTTAAGCTGTTATTTTACATGGCAGAGCATGTTTTAGGAAAATTACTTTGAAAAGTGAAAGTGAAGGTTATTGGTCTCTGGGCATTTAACTGAGCAACTCTTCCCTTCAGAAACAAGTACTTATTTTAAAGAAGAAAGTAATTATAAAGTAAATACATATCCATATTCTTATATTCTTTGTTTCCTCAATCAATTACAACTTCAACTTCACATACATTCAGAAGTTCAGGTTGCACTTAAACTTCTTGAGCCATATAATAATAAATATGAACCTTCTGCATC
>NW_006922218.1:116368-143263 GCF_000298275.1 Orycteropus afer afer | reverse complement strand
TATTTTACATGGATATTGCAGAGACTTCAAGTTTTACCCTTAGGGAAAGAATCTCATCCCATCTCCAGCACAAGAGGGATTAATCAAAGATAAGTATAATATGAAGCTATAGCATTTTATAACATCACTAAAACATCATTACATAAACCGAGTGTGGAGAACTTTCCATAATAAAAGGAGAAGCTGTCTTCATATCAAAATCTCTAGAAAGCTTCTTTTGGGGGCTCACAGTCAAATTCCTTTCTCAAAACTATGAAAGAAGTGGAGAAGGCCCTGTATACCCATCTTCAACTTTCTTAGATAATGTGTATTTTATGCTTCAGTTCTCCTGTTCTTTCATTTTTCTTATATGATCCACACTTACCAACTTCTGTTACCATGTTTTTGTTGTTGTTGTTGTGTGCCATCAAGTCCATTCTGACTGAAAGCAATTTTATAGGACAGGGTAGAACTGCCCCATATTGTTTCTTAGGCTGTCTGTAGTCCTTACAAGAGCCTATCAACAGGTCTTTTCTCCCATGGAACTGCTAGGTGGGTTCAAACTGCTGACTTTCTGATTAGATGATGTATTCTTAAACATTGAGCCACCAGGGCTTGTTTCTATTAGTCTATAGGCTTTAAATGAGGTGAAATGAATTTTGCCAACTCTTGAAAACAAACCTTGTTTAAAATCTATTCTTTCCCAGGTGTATAGTAGAGCTGACAAGGGACAAGATTGTAGTCACTTCTTGGTCACAGCCAGCTACCCAGAGGGAGCCAGCAGTTGAACCTGTGGTCTTGGGACCATAGTCACAGGGGACATCAAGGTCAATTGGCATAACATACTACATAAAATGTTGTTCTACCTCCCACTTTGGCGAGTAGGATCTGGGATTTTAAAGCTTTCAAGGAGCCATCTAGATGCAACAATGGGTCTCTCCTTGTCCGGGGCAAAGAAGAATGAAGAAAACCAAAGATTCATGGAAAGAATTAGTCCTGGTGACTGGTACACCATGTGATCTGCAGCCTATATGACTATGAGACCAGAAGAACTAGATGGTGCCCAGCTACCACTGTCAACTTCTTGGAGGAGGATCTATGAAGGAGATCCTGGATAGACAGGGAGAACAACAGGAACATAACTCAAAATCATTTGGAAAAAAAAAAGGAGGGGGACCAGTTATGTTGGTCTGATAGAGCCTGGTGGAACCACTGAGACTATGGAAGGACCCTAGCTGCCCTTCAGGTCTGTAATTGAACTCACACTTGTGGCTTCCAGCCAAAAAAAAGATAGGCATAGGAGTCTGTCATGAGACAAAGTATATGTGAACTTCTGTATGGAAAGTGAATTTGTTCTGTAAATTTCACCCAAATCACGATAATAAGTAAATAAATAGATAAATAAAATCCATTCTTAGAAACTTCATAATACCAAGTGCAATTCAATCACCAAATATCCATAAATTGCTTTCTGAATTCCTCATGTGAACAATTATATGTTACATAAACAGAAGAAGAAAGAAAAACTCTTTACACGTACCAGCCTAAAAGCAAATGAATGGGCTTGCAATCTGTAGTTTTGAGAACCTGTTCAGTAGTTCACAATACTGGGAATGGTATATACTTAAGTCTGAAAAATAGGGAAACATAAGCACCATTCTTCCATTACTCCTTTCTTTTGTTTGGTTATTCAATTCCCTTAAGTAAATAATTATAAATTACTGTAAAAACATTTTTGGTCAGGATGTATTTGTTACTGTAGTTAATGTTATAGTAATAAATAACAGCAAAATCTCAATGAGCTACAGCACAAAAGGTCTAATGAAAGTGAATGTCTTACTCTACCTGGTATGTCCCTTGCAGATCAACAGAAGGACGGCTGAACAACATACAACTCACAGCACAGCAAATCCCATCATGGTTATTGCTGGTTGCTATGCTGGAGGAAAAGGAGAGAGCACAGTAGGATTTGTTTCGTAAGTTAAAACCTCCACACCCGAAGCTCCAAGCTTAACCAAGGTGGTAAGACTGTGCAGCATGGCTGGTATTTTCTCTTGAAGAGAGTATCTCATTAACTCTGTCTCTTTGTCCAACACTGTTCACTGCTTCTTATAACAATAAATCACTCTTTGTTCAGTCTGTAAAAATTGTGTGGCTCATCCTAAGATTGTGAGTTTCCTGATAAAATTTATGATTTTTCACTCTGTTTAGGCCAAGGCCTGATACCTTGTAGGTACTCAATAAATTTAGCAAGTAAATGAATAACTCTAGAAATGTCTGGAATCTTTAAATCAGAGGGCAGAGCAAGATTTTGTCATACTCAATTTTGATTATTTCTCAAAAATAAAATTGAACTATAGGTTTTTATATAACATCCCCTTATTTAGTCTAATTATTGAATCAATAATTTCCATAGATTGTTAGATCACCATCTTTAAATACTTAGCTTATATTATATTCATTTTAAATACTTAGCTTATATTATATTCATTTGTTCTCACAGCTAAAGAGTAATTTTTGCAAATGGGTTATTTTGGAAGTCAATGTCTAGAAATAATTCTAGAAACAAGAAAGACTTGCTTCTAGAATTTTGTGACAAAGACTTAATAATAAATATCAGGGTTTCAGAAGTTCCTACAGGTTATTTTATTCAAATCATAGAAAGATACATATTTAAATTTTAATAAAACTGGCTTACAAATAAACAACAACAAAAAGTGTATGTTCTCTCTTTTCTACAACTTTGCTTTGACTTGGTATTTTTCTAAATTATGGCTTGCCCCACCATGACAGACGAAGTAGTTTACTGGACTTTGATTTCACACAGAAAACTATACCTCTCCTTTTCCACAGAGAAAGAGTCAGAAGTCATCAGCTACCTAAAATATACCACCCTCACACATAGGAGACCTTTTGTAACAGGTTGTACTTCAAAATATCTTAACTTCTGTTGCTGTGACACTGTGTCAACTCTAAATAGGTCATGAGTCAGTTAAGAGCCTATTTATTTCAAAAATGAACAAAGGAAATATGTTACTAAAGCTTCCAGAGCTTTACCTTATTCAAACTTGAATACTGTTGGGATTTTGTTATTCATAAGGATCTTAAGACTGGGAATTCTACTTCTGTAGATATACTGCCTCAGAAACCCAAAGAGAGGTATGAGTTCAAATCAATTCAACAGCAGTGAGTTTGATTTTTTTTTTTTTTTGGTGGGGGTATTTCTATCAGTCCCTAATTTAAGTAGGCCAAAAAATGATAAAGTAATTGTCAAATATGAATTTATATGATAATTTACAAACAACACAGTATAGTGATTAAGACAATGCATTTCTTTATATTTTGACATAATGAAATGTAATTACTTTACATCATCCTCACAAAACAGAAATAAAAACAAAACAAAATGGTAGGTTTATATGTAGGGCACATTTTAGGAAAGGCTTGATTGAGCAACTTACTTGAGAGCTCCAAGAATTTGTTTTCCCTTTCTTCATCTTGCTCTGTAATCACTCTTTCTGCCTTACCCAATTCCCTAGCCATGATAACTATATCAGTTAATTGTTTCTGTGTAATAAACCACCACAAAACTAAATGGCTTAAAACACAATGATTTATTATTTCTCATAATAAAATTGGCTGGCTGTGGCTCTCTACTGAGCTCATACAAGTAACTTCATTAATCTGAGTGTCAGTTAAGCTGGGTGATTCAAGATGGCTGACTTACAAGTCTGACAGTTCAAGTTGGCCGTTGTCTTGAATATTATGGATCTTTTCCACATGATCTATTATCCTCCAGCTGACTAGACAGACTTCTTTACATGCAAGACTCTGGGCAGAATTCCAAGAATGAAAATGGAAGATGCAAAGTCTCAGCTTCAGGGTTGAACATCATTTCTTTCACCTTGTATCATTTAAAACATGTAAGAAGTCCAACTTAGGTTCGATGAGTAGATAAAACGTTTCTATGTGTTGATAAAAGATGTGAAAAAAAAACCACATAACAAGAGGGCAAGAGCACAAGGATTAGTGTCTCATTCTTTTTCAATACCCAAATGTTGTTATTAGGTGCCATCAAGCCATTTCCTACTCATAGCAACCCTATGTGCAACAGAAGGAAACATTGCCCTGTCTTGGGCCATCCTCACAGTCATTGCTCTGCTTGAGCCCAATGCCGAAGCCACTATATCAATTCAACTTGTTGAAGGCCTTCCCCCTTTTCACTGACCCTCTACTGTACCAAATATGATACCCTTCTCCACAGAGCAGTCCCTTCTGACAACAGGACCGAAATGTGTGTGTGTGTGTGTGTGTGTGTGTTACTGAGTCAGTTCTGACTTATAGTGACCCTACGTACAGCAGAATGAAGCATTACCCAGTCCTGTACCATCCTCACAGTCATGGCTATCCTAGAGCTGATCATTGCAAGCCATTGTATCAATTCATCCCATTGAGGGTCTTCCCTTATTCCTCTGACCCTTTACCAAGCATGATATCTGTCTCCAGGGACAGTCCCTTCTGACATCTGGCTCATCTACAAAACCAAATCCACTGCCATCAAATCAATTCTGACTCATAGCAACCTTGTAAGACAGAGTTGAACTGCCCCAGAGGATTTCTAGGCTATAAATCTTAATGGAAGCAGAATGTCTTATGTTTCTACCACAGAGTAGCTGGTGGGTTCAAACTGTCAACCTTTTGGTTGGCAGCTGAATGTTTTAACCTCTGCACCATCAGAGGTCCTTTTGGCTCATCCTCAGAGCCATAAAAATGGTACTTAAGCCAATTAGGACCTTACTCTGTAATAGGGAGTACCAAAATACAAACCAAACTCACTGCTGTCAAGTCAATTCAACCTTTCTGGGTTTCCAAGGTGGTATCTCTAGAGAAGTAGATTGCCCAATATTCCTTCTGAGGACTGGTTGGTGGGTTTGAACACCAGCGTCCTGGTCAGCAGTCAAATGCCTTAGGTACTTCGCCACCAGAGCTCCCATAATAGGCAATAGAATCAATAAACCTCAAACTACTCAAGCTACATGAGTGACCAGTAGAAGTGGCATTTTCCCAAAGCAAAATTAGAATAATCATTCCAGAATTAGAATGAACGTATGCTGAATCTCAAAAATGGAAGTTCACTGCACACTGCTACATGATGAGAGTGAGAACTTTACCCCAGATTTTTCAACAACTACACCAGCTTCTTTCTGCCCTGCAATTTCACCTTCCTTGTTAGCATTTTGCATTTGGAATTAGTATAATAAGAATTATGGACTATCATATCCATCCAATATGATTAAGCATGCTAATTATAAGCTCTGAGCCTCAGTTTCTTCAAAGAATGTAAACAATGATGATCTTTGGAATACTGAGAATATGGGATGAGATAATATATGCTAAGTGCCTAGCAGAGAACCTCACACTTAATAAATACCTCCCACATGATAAGTACTGCCATCAGCATCATAAACATCTTTATCAAACAAGTCCTTAAAAATCATAGGGACCAAGTTGCAAAATTCCCATACCTGTGTTTTGCTAACCCAATGCTCATAGATGCAATCTAGAAACAAGGTATTTGGGGGTTTCTATGGAACTTTTATACTCATCTACCAACTCCCATTGAGTTCGTTACTACTTGTAGTGACCCTATAAGACAGAGAAGAACTGCCCTATAGAGTTTCCAAGGCTGTAAATCATTACAGAATCACACTGCCACATTTTTCTCCTGCCGAGTGGCTGGTGGGTTTGAACTGCTAAACTTTTGCTTAACAGCTTAGTGCTTCAACCACTGTGCCACCAGGGCTATTTTTATAACCACAGGTATGAGCATAATAGATACATTGAAAGTCACTTTAAATCGGTGCATTTGAAGTGTACTCAGAAAACAAATTGCAAAGAGCTAGTGAGCACTCCAGCTCAGGAAGCTTAAAGATGACCTAGATAGTATACTGGAAATTTTTCAAAATTGGCCAAAATGGCCTTAGGCAGCACTGAACAAGAAGTTTTCTCTGGATTTAAACTTGAAATACATACATGCTTTTTGATTACACATTTCTATGGCATTACTCATATGGCCATAACAGAATTTAAAAACAAAAACTAAATACAAGCTAAGATTGACAGCCAGCTTGACTCCTGCTAAAAAAGATCTTATTTATTCCCTCACTTTCTGTTTCCAAATTTTACTTGTTCTTAGTTTCTGACTTTGGCCTCCTCTTGATTTTATTATTGAGTTTTGACAATCTGCTTTTAAAGTTATGTAGAAGCTGAAAGCCTTTCAGTTTTGATCGGGCTCACTTGGGGGATACAGACAGGTCTTGGTAGTTTGTCCTCAGGCCGTTATTTCTTCCCAACAGCAAGCACCACTCAGAAGTATGAGAGCAGCTTGCATTAGCGCTAACATGCAAGCCCTCTCATTGCCTGTGAGACACTCGGGCAATTTATGATCATTTGTTGCAAAGAGGCTCTGCCATTTCTCTCAGCCAGAAGGAAAATAGCATTGCCTCCTCAATTGCATCTCAAGGACTCAGCTAATGCAGCCCTGGTGCTCTTCTCCAGATAGAAATATCTACAATGGCTTTGAGAGCTAAGATCAAGTACTCGTTTCCACTAAGCCAGCCACCAAAGGCTGTCTGCCCCCTGCCTGACAAAATTATAGGGCTTTCTAGCCAGCAGGATATAGGCAATCTGAAATTTCTTCTAATGCTCTTGTCAATATTGAACTATAGACTGTTGCCTGCCAAGGACTCATTTTTTTTCCCTTAGTGACTCAAGTGCATCATGAAGGCTCTATAACGGTCTGTGTCATTCTGGGACACAAGACAGAGACCCCTCTATATCTAATCATTAATAGCCCCTGCAACATGCTACACAGAAGTACTGCTGGACAGAGGGTACAATGTATGGATCCTTTGTTCCAATAGGTAGATCTCCAGAGGCTGAGAAGACACCAGCAAAGGCGCTGGGATGATAGAAATAAAGAAAAGTGAATTTCAGGGCCCGCAAAGTTATGAGAGTAATGAAGTCTGGAGAGAGAGTCTTGATTCACCTGTGTTAATGAGGTTGATGCTAACGGAATTTGCCAGCTCCCATACTTTGATTGATTCTTTTGTTCTCTGATATGAAGCTTTCCAACACTGTTAAAGTTCTCCGGACCTGTGGTTTGAGAAGGGGTTATAGAAACACCTCCATGCACACAATGACTCTCCCTTTAGTGACTACAACTCCTTCAGAGTATTTCTCACTGAAAGTAATCCACTGTCTGTGTATCTAGTATCACAGTGTCATCAGGTGTGAGACTCAACAGCCAACATTCCAAAGGAAAGTATAGTTTACTCCTTCAGGGTATAGTTAACTTGCAGATAATAATGAAGAGTATTTAGAGCACTGGGAGAAAAAGCATATGTGTCTGCCATGCATCAATAGTTATGTAGGATTTCCAATTTCTATAACAATGAGAGCAGTTAAGTGGCCTTGTTCACCTTAAATATGTGATGTTTTAATAGTGAACTTGTTCCATAACCCCCACTTACTCTATCATCATTAGTTAAAATACTTGAGAAAATTGCTCTCTGTGAATTATTTCAAATATGAAAACTGGGATCAGCTTGTCTCCATCCCCCCACCCCAGGTTAAAAGAACAAGATCAACACTTAGTCCTTTAAGTGCCACTAATGTAGGTAGTATTGAAACCTAGGAGATAGAAGGGAAAAAAAAAAAAAAAGAATAATCCAGACAATTTGAAATGCAAAACATTTCAAAAGACATTTTGAACACAGAAAATGCCCTTTGATAATTACTGAGTGTTATCTGCTTCTTACGAGGTAGGAGAAAGTAAGAACCAGTCTCAAGGGCTGTTCAGTGAGAACCTAACATTTCAAATAAAGTATTCATTGAATGATTAGGCATGAGGATAGAAAAGGAAGTCAGACATTCTGCACACCAGGAGCTTATAAGCTGATGGAGGATGCCAAATTCTAGCAATCATCTGTAATTTGAGGAAAAAATAAAACCAGTTACTCTCCATGATGTATGTCAGAGTAGAACGCACTCCATAGAATTTTCAACGGGCTATAATTTTTTTTTGGAACTAAATCACCAGACCTTTTTACGAGATGCCTCTGGGTGGATTTGAATCATCAACATTGTAGTTAGAAGCTGAGTGCTTAAACTTTTGCACTACCTGGAGGAATGTCGTGTAAATCAAGGTATGAGAAAACACGACTTAATGAAAAATACCACATGTGGAAAAAACGTCAATTGTAGCAATAAATTAAAGAAGTGCTGAGAATCAAAGATGGATCAGTTGCTAGTGGGGTGGAAGAACTATTAGTGTGGATGAGGCATCCAAGGACAAGAGTAAGTTTAAAGGAGAAGGAATCAATTGTTGAATCTTTAAAATGAAGTGGGTGATGAGATTGAACTTGGAAAAAGCTTAGAGGAAAGAAGGTCAAGAATAGAATTATAAAAATTTCCTATTATTAGGGAGTAGATGAGGCACTCTAGTCGTGTAGTGGTTAAAGTATCTGGCTGCTAACCAAAGGTTAGCAATTCAAACCCACCAGCCGCTCCATGGGAGAAAGATGAGGCAGTCAGCTTCCAAAAAGGATTACAGCCTTGGAAAACCCATGGGGCAGCCCTACACTGGTCTATTGGGTTACTATGAGTCAGAAGCAACTTGATGGCAGTGGATTTGTGTTTTAGCTTTAGAGCCTAGGCAGAGGAGAGAAAAGGGAAGTTATGAATGAAGAGACATGCTGAAAAATACAATGTCATAAAAAGCAAGGAAGGTGATGAGTTCAATTAATAATAGCTATTGGATGGTCAAAATGAACAAGAGGAAGAAGACGCTATGGGATAGGGCCACTCAACTCTTATTAGTGACCTTTGTAAGAGCAGATTCAGTGGGAGAATGAGACAAAATTTTTTTGAAATGCACTAAGGGATGAATCTGAGATGAAAAAATACAGGCAAAACACATCATGTACAATGCAGAGAATGCAGCTAGCAGAGTAAAAAGGAAATGGAAGGACAGCTTAAGGAGGAAAGAGGATCAAGATTTATTCAAGCTCCTGGGAAGATTGAGCATGTGGAGAAGCAGAAATAGAAAATGATGAAAAGAGAAGGAGAGGGACTCCTGGAAGATTCATAATGGTAAACATGGGTACATAATAAGGGAGAGTCTTGGGAAGGCAGAAGGGTGAAAATTATAAAGTAATAGGAATTCTTTTGTGGATACTTCATGGAGGAAGAGGGTGAGTGAAAATCTAGAATCATATGTAAATGGCATAGTAGTCAAACATGCAACTTTAATTTTTCAAAATCAGCTATAACATCAGACTGTGATAACACTGAATTAAAAATAAATGATATGTCAAATAGTTATTATGCTCTGGGAATATTCCAGTATTTTGTATGTCATGCTCGTAATTCAGCATAAGTTCAGGAGGTAGACATTAGTGCCCTCATTTTAAATATAAGAAAATTGGCACACACAGAGGCTAAAGAACCTCCCTGTAAGTACAAAAGTTTACACAATGCAAAGGATAATACTTTTCTCAATGAATCTATAGTTCAATGATTAGCATTTATTTTGAGAAAATAAAGCTGAATAAAAATAGTGATTCACTTCAGGTTAATAACAAATATAGCAACCAATATTTCTTGTGTAGCTGTTATTCCACTCAGGAGTGAGAAAAATAGGTGAGAACATGTAGAAATGAGTGTACTGGGGGACACCATAACAGAACAGATAAACAAGAATCCTCACTGGAAGCAGAAGGTGAGTGCCAGCCAGAAGAAAATGCCAGCTACTCAGGGAGACCTCTGCAGGATTGTGAGAGATTTCACCTCCATCTTCAGGAGAGGAAGAGAATCAGTTCACATATCTTAGACTAATTGCACAAGAGAGTGCTGGTTCAGTGGTAGAATACTTGTCTTGTACGTGGAGACTTGTGTTGGATTCCCAGCCAATGCATTTCATGTGAAGTAACCACTGACAGTGCAGGGTCAACTATGATGCTGAATAGGCTTCAGTGGAGTTTTCAAACTAAGATGGAGTAGGAAGAAAGGCCTGGTGATCTGTTTTTAAGTGTCACCAAGTGAGCTCTGGCCCACAGTGATCCCATGTAGAACAGTACAAAACACTGCACAGTCCTATGTTATCCTCATGATAGTTGCCATGTTTGAGCCTAAGGTTGTAGTCATGATGACAATCCATTTCTTTGAAGGTTTTCCTCTTTTTTGCTGATGCTCTACTTTACCAAGCACAAAGTTCTTCTTTAGGGACTGGTCCGTCCTGACAGCAAGTCCAAAGTACATGAGACAGTCTTGACATCATTGCTTCTACAGATCATTTAGGCTGTACCTCTTTCAAGACAGATTTTTGTTCATTCTTCTGATAGTATATAGTATATTTAATATTCTTGTCCAAATTCATAATTCAAATACATCAATTCTTCTTCAGTCTTCCGTATTCATTGTCCAGATCTCCCATGAATATGAAGTGATTTAAAATAACATGGCTTGGGTTGGGTGCATTATGTCTTCAAAGTAAATTTTTTTTTAACACTTCCAAGAGGCCTTTTGCAACAAATTTTCCCAATGTAATATATTCTGTCCACCACTCATCTGTCAGTTGTCGTACTGTGATGTCTTGTGTGTTGCTGAGAGCCTAGAGACTTATGTTGCTGTTGTTATGTGCCTCGAGTTGGACCTGATTCATAGTCGATCCCTCCTTGGGTTTCTGAGGTGGTATCACTACTGAAGTAGACTGCCCAACCTTCCTTCCGAGGAGTGGATGGTGGATTTGAACCGCCAGCCTTCTGGTTAGCAGTCAAGTACCTTAGGCACTATGCTATCAGAGCTCCCAAGGCTAAAGACTATGCCACCAGTATTTCAAATACTAGCAGGGTCACCCCTGATGGACAGGTTTCAGTGGAGCTTCCAGACTAAGACAGATTCAGAAGAAGGAAGGGGCAAATCTGCAGCAAAAGAACTCTTTCAAGTGCTGAAGAACAAAGATTTCTCTTTGAAGACTAAGGTGCACCTAACCCAAGCCATGGTATTATAAGTAGCCTCGTATGCATTTGAAAATTAAACAATGAGTAAGCACACTGAAAAAAAAATTGATGCTTTTGAGTTGTGGTGCTGACTAAGAATATTGAAAGTATCATGGACTGCCAGAAGAACTAACAAATATGTCTTGGAAGAAGTATAGCCAGAATGCTCCTTGGAAGAGAGAATAGCCAGACTTCATCTAACCTACTTTAGACATCATTGGAGAACAACATGATGTATGGTAAAGTGGAGGGTCCGTGAAAAAGGGGAAGGCCCTCAACGAGATGGATTGACACAGTGGCTACAACGATGTGCTCAAGTATAGCAAGGATTGTGAGGCCGGCACAGGTCTGGCAATGTTTCATTCTTTTTTACATAAGGTCACTATGAGTTTGAGCAAACTCAACAGCACCTAACAACAGCAACAATACATTCTTTAATTTCTTGATTGTTCTTTCTATGGGGGTTGATTGTGGATCCAAGTAAAATAAAGTCCTTGACAATGTCAATATTTTCTCAATTTATTGTAATGTTGCTTATTGGTCCAATTTCAGGATCTTTGTGTTCTTTGTGTTGGGGTGTAATCCATACTGAGCACTGCAGTCTTTGATCTTTTTCAATGAGTGCTTCACATCATCTTCACTTTCAGTGAGCAAAGTTGTGTCATTTGCATATCACAGCTTGTTAATGAGTCTTCCTCCTTCTCAATGTTGCAGTCTTCTTCATACTGTCCAGTTTCTTGGATTATTGCCTCAGCATATAGATTGAATAAACACAGCAAAAGGATGCAACCCTGACACACATATTTCCTTATTTTAAACCACACAGTATCTTTTTGCTCTGTTCAAATGACTATCACTTGGTCTATGTACAGGTTCCACATAAGCACAATTAATGTAGGTGTTCTGGAATTCCCATTTTTAGCAATGTTGTCCATAACTCATTATGATCCACAGAGTCTAAAGCCTTTGTATAATCAATAAAATACAGATAAACATCTTTCTGGTATACTCTGCTTTCAACCAAGATTCATCTGACATCAGCACAGACATCCCTCATTGCACATCTTCTTTTGAATCCAACGTCAGTTTCTGAGAGTTTCTTGTCAACATATTGTTACAACCATTTTTGAATTATCTTAAGCAAAATTTTATTTACATATGATATTTATGACACTGGTCAATAATTTCTGCATTGAATCACTTTTATTTAGAATAGGCACAAATATCGACCTCTTTCAGTCAGTTGTCCAAGTTTTCCAAATTTTTTGTCATAGATGAGTGAGTGCTTCCAGCTTTTCAGCCATTTGCTGAAATATGTCAGTTGGTACTTTGTCAAATCTTGTAGCCTTGTATTTTTTGGCAATGCCTTCAGCACAGCTAGAACTTCTTCCTTCAGGGTCGTCCTTGTTCTTGATCATATGCTACCTCCTGAAATGATTGAACATTAACCAGTTTTCTTTTTTAGTACAGTGTCTCTGTTTATTCCTTCCATCTTCTTGGGATGCTTTCAACATCTGTCAATATTTTACCCATAGAATCCTTCAATATTGCAATTAATGTGCAGTCCCCAGCCATCTGTTAGTGGAGGGCCAGGTATGATGCTGAATAGGTTTCAGTGGAGCTTCTATATCGACATGGACTGTGAAGAAAGATCTAGTCATCTATTTCAGAAAACCAGTCACTGAAAGCCCTGTGGACCGCAATGGTTTGATCCTTAGATTGATTGTGTTGGGTTGCAATGTGTCAGGGGCCAACTTGAAGGAAGCTAAGAGTAAGACTAATCAGACAGACATTCTTGATTCTTTCAGAAAATGTGGAACCATCTTTTTTTTTTTTTTTTTTTTTCATTATCCTTTTTTCTCCATTGTGCACCCTGAGAATCTACTGGATGGACATCAATTTAGCCCACAGTGGAACAAATAAACAAACAAATAAAACCCACCTTTCACATTTCTCTAAGTAACCATTCAGCTGCAGCTTGATCACAGGTAAGGCCTCCGTGGGAGAGAGAACTAGTGATTTACTTCCATAAAGATCGCAGCTAAGAAAACCTTATGGGATGCTTCCATGCTTCACATGGAGCTGCTGTGAGTCAGCATCACCTGAAAACCACAAGTTCTTTAAAACCTCATTTTGGAAGCTAGCTCAATTATGTTGTTGTTGTTATATGCTGTAGAGTCGGCCCCAACTCATAGTGACCCCTCCTTGGGTTCCAAGGCAGCATCACTACAGAAGTAGGATTGCCCAACCTTCCTTCCAAGGAGTGGCTGGTGGGTTTGAACCACCAGCCTTCTGGTAAGCAGTCAAGTGCCTTAGGCACTATGCTACCAGAGTTCCTAGCTCGATTATACATGTATAAACTCAAGGATATGTAATGGAACAATAATACTAGTAGCTAACATTTCTCTCTCATTTATAGAGTCTAGTAATATGCTAGCATCATCCAAAATTTCATTTAATCTTTTCAAATATGCAATGTACATAAGGTTTTTGGTCTCATTTTAGAGATGAGGAAACAGAGGCTTAGTGAAGCAAAAACACAAGAACATACAGCCCATAATTGACAGAGACAACATTTGAATTTATACCTGTCTGTTTACAGGATCAGTAATCTCAAACATACTTCTTGCTAATTAATTTGTCATAGAAATGTCACCGATTCTTCTTTTTTCTGTGTCATCTGATTTTTAGTTTCCTAGGTTTTCCAAGCATAATGGTGCTTGGAACTTGTTTTGGTGAATGCAGAACCAGTGAGTTGTATGTACTAAAATAAATGTCATTCATTTATTCACACAAATGACAAACTCACTCTGCCTAGAATGTCCTTTCCCTATACTTACCCAAAAATAATTCCAAATGCAAGTCTCAGGTAACAGTTTTCCCTCTGGAAATTCTTAGTTGATTTCACAAGTTTAAAGGTGTCCTAGAATTATGCTCCCAATATATATCCCTTTGATAATTCTTCAATACTAAATTTTACATAGACTACTAGTGTCTTTAATACAATCTCAGAAATTGTGTTTTATTCATCTTAGATTTTCAGAGTATATGAGAAAAGTTGGCATACAGAAAGTGATTAAAGAACAGTTTCTGATTGAATTAACATTTTCTTCCACTTTGCAGTGTGATGGAAGATAATATACTTATCCCTCCCACCTTTTCATTACCACTCTTTTCCATGGTATGCATGTTGTTGCTCTTTTCTTACCATTTTCTTTTAAGTTTCCTGGCACTTTTTCTCTCTTATGATATGAATTTTATTTCTTTTATCACACAATAGATTATGTCAAATATTTCAGTTTTCAGATTTATTGTTTACAAGATTGAAAGAAACTAAAAGTGGCAAAATGTGCTCAGTAAATGTTCACATGAAGGCTACAGTTAATGCTGAATTAATGAAAGAGTGGAAGAGTGAGTCCAGTGATTTCAATGACATACACATTTCTGCATCAAGGAAAATGTCTGAAATGTCTACTCGACCAATCATTACATTGTTCAAAGTAAATGATGAAAAAAAAAAAAAAAAGGAATAAAGTTTTCATAAGAATAAAATCCCCAGTTAAAGAAATAGCAAAGAAAAATTAGAAAAAAATGTAAGAATAAATATAAATCAAAGTGATCAATCATTTTAAGAAGGGCAAATTGAAGTTGACAAAAAATATTAGCATTCCCGGATTAGCAACGTTAAAGTAGAAAAATCATCATGCTGTTTGAAATACTGAGAGATGAAGGAAAAAGCAGCAAAGAATAGTTAGAAGTTAACTGTATGTGAGCGGAGTAGAATCTAGTACTTTCATAAACTTCAACTTAAGAAGCTTCAAGGAACAGGCACCACCAGAGTCTGGAATCAAAGCAATTTATCATCCATGGACAATTGCCAACAAGAACATCACTAGGAACAAACTGAGGTTGTGTTTTTCAGGCCTGGGTTTTCACATGAAAGTATTGAATTGATCTGGGCTGTGGAGAGTTGCTAAACTCAGTGTCAAGGGAAAAGCTTCATCTTATTAACAGTGATTTTATCTTAGTTATTGTAGTCTGTCATAGTCTGGAGGAGCAGAGAAGGGGAAATGTCTACTCACAGTCGCTGTTACAGACAAATTAGAATTGGTTTTAAGAAGCCCATATTAGTAACCTTGTCATTTCCACACAAAGGGCCTAATTTAGGCAGAGATTTTTGAGGGACACAAGCTCACATCCTAAATCTTCAAAAACTACAATAAATGTATTTTCAAAGAAAAAGAAAATATTAAAAGTACAACTCTGTCCTTTTCTTTTTAAAACCAGAATGGGATTTAGTCCTACTGACAATGCATACAGAGAAACACCTATAAATAGATAATGAGAAGCTGTGTGTGTGTATAGAAAAGCCTACATAGCCACCAGGGAAGAGGAATGTTCAGAGCTTGCAGAAGTAACTTGAGATGCTCTGAAGTCGAGGGCACATTTCACAATATTTCAAAGAGCATATCCCAATATTCCACTGGCCGCAATAGAGTAAAGGACTGCATTCTTCATGAGAGTGTAATGGGCTCTTCCTGTGCTCTGCTAGAGCCTAATGTGACAAATGAATGGGTTTGCATGTGGGCATCAGAGAGGGTGGATGGAATAAAGGGACAGGCATTTCTATCACAAGATAGACGATGAGTCTCTGTTTTCTCTTCTTGGATGTACTTTTGTTGGAATGTAAGAGCAATCAGGTTTGGTAAATCTTCTTTTAGTCATAGCATAAATGTAGAATCTGTTTTGAAATTCTTCTGTGTTAAGGTGTGTTAGACTGGATTCTCTAGAGAAAGAAAAACCAGCAAAGCTTATATATATATATATAGAGAGAGAGAGAGAAATTTATCTTAGGAAAATGGCTCACACACATATAGAAGCCAGCAAGTCCAAAGTCCCTGGATCGAACATCAAGCTGGAGGCTTTTCCTGGCTCTCGCAACTGCATGGGCTGAGAAGCTCAAGGCTGGCAGGCAGTACGCTGGCTGTTGACTCCAACGAATGATGAATCCAAGATCTCCAGACTGAATGGTGAACTGCTCACTCACAGACAGTTGTAGGCAGCACAACAGAATCCCGATCCACAGAAGATTGTCTCTCTTCCCAGGATGTCTCTGGATATACTGGAAGCAGGCCACATCCCTGGTGAAACTCCCCTTCAAGAGATTGGCCAGTCAGAACACAGTCATCTGATCCCATCATGGAAACAACCACACAGAACTGGGGTCCAGCCAAGTTGACACACAGCTCCAACTATTACAGCCCACCACTTGTCAACTTGGCAGTTGTACACATATTCTTAACCATATATAATCTCTAAGTAAGGACAATTATAAAGTCATATTTGTGCCTAACATGATACGCTAACACACATACAACCAAAATACATTAACCTTATTTACATTTCACAGTTCATAATAGAAGGAAACAAAAATATTTGATGCAATATACAATGAAGAAATATGACAATCTCAGTCCTCGTTTCTGCAGCTGGTCATGTGGTCGTGGCTGATATTCAGAACTACCTTCTTCCACCACCCATTCTGTATTCCCTTGCCCTCACCAAGCACCTCAGCTGGTCGTGGTTCTTTGCCTGGTGGGGTGACCCAAATCTTCATTCCTGAAGGGTCTGGGCCGTTAGCAGTCATATCGGAATTGGGTTGCTGTAATTTTCCATTAACTTTAATCACAGGACATGGTAGTACTAAGAGACATCCTAAAGAATCTCCTGTATTCCAGATATGTTCTTCTTTACCTCCATTATGTAAAGCCAACCCAATTTCCCCTTGGTAATCAGGATCTATCACACTAGATAGCACAGTAATGCCCTTCTTTTTCTGTTGATCCAGAGGCATGAGGAAGCCAAAATGGCCAGGTGGCATTCTTAATTTCCAGTTCAATGCAATCAGTATTGTGTCTCCAGGTGGGAATATTCCTCCCTTTGGGACTAGGATCTCCAGACCTGCAGAGTAGCAGGGGCAGGAAACAAAAATTGTTTGAGTGGGTCACTAGAGCTAATAGTGAGTGGTACCACTCCCGTTTCCATCCCTTGGTTCCTGGACCTGTGAATCCTGGCTATTGGAGAAACAGAACCATATATTGGATGCTGGTTTAGAGCATATACAGCCTCCTGAAGAATATTGTTCCAACCTTGAAGGTATTGCCACCTACATGGCACCCTATTTGTGTTTTTAAGAGTCCATTCCATCATTCTATCAAGCCAGCTACTTCAGGATGATGAGGAACATGGTACGACCAGTGAATTCCATGAGCATAAGCCCATTGCCACACTTCATTTGCTGTGAAATGAGTCCCTTGATCTGAAGCAATGCTGTGTGGGATGCCATGATGGTGGATAAGGCATTCTGTAAGTTCATGGATGGTCATTTTAGCAGAAGTATTGCATGCAAGGAAGGTAAATCCATATCCAGAATAAATATCTATTCCAGTAAGAACAAAACACTGTGCTTTCCAAGGGGTATTTCCCCAGGAGTGTGGCCTGCTTCCAGTATATCCAGGGACATCCTGGGAAGAGAGACATTCTTCTGTGGATCATGATTCTGTTGTGATGCTTCCAACTGTCCGTGTGTGAGCAGTTCACTGTTCGGCCTGGAGATCTTGGATTCATCATTCATTGGAGTCAACAGCCGGTGTACTGTCTACCAGCCTTGAGCTCCTTGGCCCCTGTGGTTGCGGGAGCTAGGAAAAGCCTCCAGCTTGACGTTTGATCCAGGGACTTTGGACTTGCCGGCTTCTATATGTTTGTGAGCCATTTTCCTAAGATAAATTTCTCTCTCTCTCTGTCTCTCTCTCTAAATATACATATATAAGCTTTGCTGTTTTTTGTTTCTCTAGAGAACCCAGTCTAACACATTTGGTACCGAGAGTGGGGTCCAGCCAAGTTGACACACAGCTCCAACTATCACATAAAGGTATATGTTGAGTTCTCTAGAACAAGTTTCTTACCATGCATAGTCATCCAACATCCACTCCAAGACACCACCACCCACCTGCACCTACCTACCATGAACACACACTGCTTTGCTAAGTGTGAGGGTCAAAATACCTGCTTTTGCTTACTTATGTTTGTATGGAGTTAGGGACTTGAAGTAGAAATTAGTCTTTTTAAAAGTTTCTGCATATCTACGTTTGGACAACAAGAAGAGAGACTTGATGTCTGTAAATATTCTCTTTGGTCAAAATGAGATCTTAAACTTATGTAGGATGTCTGTGCTGCACAATTGAATATTGTAATACAGTCTTTATTATTATTATTAGATAATAAAGACTGTATTACAATATTCAATTGTGAGTTGGGTCCGACTCAATGGCACACAACAACAACAACAACAATACAGTCTAGCTCAGTGTCCAAAAAATTGTACAAAGAGCAAATAAGGATATTACACAGTAATATTAAACAGCTTGCTACTAAAAATATTTTCTATAACATTTTATTAGAATTACTATTAAATACAGAAAATTTTAAATAATTTTGAATACCTATTACCTAGATAAGGAGCTCTGGTGGTGTGATGTTGTAGTGGTGTTTTGGTTACCTCTAGTGCAGCTCTAACAGAAAATATACCTCAATTGGATGGTTTTAAACAAACAGGGATTTATTCTCTTACAGTTTTGGAGGCTAGAAGTCCAAGTTCAAAGTGCCAGGCTCTAGGGACTGGGTGACAGCACTTCAACCTTGGGCTTCAGCTCTGCTCTGGCTCTGAGCCCGTTACCTCTTCACTCAGGCAGCTACTGGCTGCTGAGGCTAAGAAGTCCAAGGTTGACAAAAATGGCGCAGTCCTGATATTATCAAACAACATGGCAGGCCACTGACTCAAGTCCAAAGACAGTCCCAAGATTGGCAGGAAATATGGAAGGCTACTAAATGAAGACTCCGCTACATGCAGGGTCCAAATGTGCCAAAAACTGCAGACCATTCCCCAAGCTTCTCCTATATACTGGAAGCAGACCCCATACCTAAAGCAGCTAATCAGCTGCTCTGGGCAGATTCTACCATGGAGTTGATTGCCAATATCACCATGGGGAAAAACTACTACCAGCTGCCCAATCACTCAAAACCAGGCCCAGTCAAGTTGACACATAACCTTAATTACCATAAGTGGTAAGGCATTTGGCTGCTTACCAAAAGGTCGCTGGTTAAAACCCACCAGCTGCCCCATTGATAAAAGATGAGGTGATCGGCTTCCATAAAGATTTACAGCCTTCAAAGCCCAATGGGGGTCACTGTGAGTTGGAATCAACTCAAAGGCAATGAGTTTGATTTTGGTGAGTTAGTACCTATTTATCCACTGTCTATAAAAATAACATTTTACTATATTTATCACATAGAAGACCAAAGAATTGATGCCTTTGAATTAGGGTGTTGATGAAAGGTATTAAATACCATGGACTGCCAGAAGAACAAACAAATCTGTCTTGGTATAACAAATATACACTTTAGAAGCAAGGATATTGTGACTTTATCCCACATACTTTGGATACATAATCAGGAGAGACCAGTCCCTGGAGAAGGACATCATGCTTGGTAAAGTAGAGGGTCAGTGAAAAAGAGGAAGACCCTCAAAGGCTCGGATTGATACAGTGACTGCAAAAATGGGTTCAAATATCAATTATTGTGAGGATAGTGCAGGATCAGGCATATTTCATTCTGTTGTACATAGAGTAGCAATGAGTTGGAACCACTCAATGGCATCTAACAACAATAGCAACAACAAAAATTATTATGTATCTATTTTTCCTTCACTTTACTGTTGTTGTTGTTGTTGTTAGGTGCTATCAAGTAGATTTCTACTCATAGCAACCCGATGGGACATAGTAGAGCTGGCCCAAGGGATTTTCTTGGCTGTGACGGTTATGTATTTCTTCCATAGAAATGTTAGGGAATTCTGTCAATCTTTCAATTAACAGCCAAGTGCTTAACCATTTATGGCCCCAGGGTTCTTTTTCATTGCTCTGTTTGTCCATCAATTCATTTGTCAATGCATTTCTTAGCAAGTTGTACACATCACTGCAGTTTCCCTTAAATGCATATATATGTATATCACCATTGCAGATAGGTGCCATTGAGTCAGTTCTGACCCATAGAGACCCTATGTACACCAGAATGAAACATACCTGGGCTGCACTATGCTCACACTCATTGCTGTATTTGAGCCCATTGTTGCAGTTACTGTATCAATCTATTTCATTGAAGGTCTTCCTCTTTTTTGCTGACCCTCTAGATTACCAAGCATAAAATCCTTTTCTAGGCACTGCTCTCTTCTGATAAAATGACCAAACTATGAGAGATGAAGTCTGGCCATTCTCATTTCCAAGGAGCATTCCCATTGCTCTTCCTCCAAGACAGATTTGTTCATTCTTCTAGCAGTCCATAGTGCATTCAATATTCTTAAGCAATACAACAATTCAAATGCACCAATTCTTCTGTGGTCTTTCTTACTCATTGTCTAACACTCACATGCATATTGTGTTCTGTAATTTCCTTTCTTTGCAATGTTATTCATAATATGTTGTGATCCATGCAAATACCTTTGCATATTCAACTGAACACAGGTAACTATCTTTCTGGTATGCTTTTATTTTCAGCCCAGATCCATCTAACATCTGTACTGATACCCCTTGTTTCATGACCTCTTCTGAATCTGGCTTGAATTTCTGACAGTTCCCTGTCAGTATACTGCTGCAACCATTTTTAGGTTACCTTCAGCAAAATTTTACTTGTGTGTGATGTTAATGATATTATTTGATAATTTCTGCATTCCGTTGGATCATCTTTCTTTGAAAGGTACATAAATGTGGATCTCTTCCACTAGCTAGTGTTTAATATTTATTTCAGTGCTTTATCTTTTTTAGGTAAAATTTACATATGATAAAATGTAGCTGTACGCTTAAGGGTACAATTCATTGAGTTTTGGCCCAATTATACACCTAACAAATCACCCTATCAAAATCAAGAACATCGACATCATCCCACATGGTTACCATATGCCCTTCCTAGGCAATCTGCCACTAAGCCTCGGTGAAATTTCTGTTCTTTTAAGCCACTAATTGTTTGGTAACTTGTTACAGCAGCAATAGGAACATAATATACTTTTTTACTCAGCATAATGTGTTAGAAGTTCATCCATGTCCTGTATATATCAGTAGTGTGTTGCATTTTATTGCTGAATAATATTCCATTTTATCCATTTTCTTTATGATGAACACCTTGTTGGCTTTAATTACTGGGTCATAATTACATAATTGATAGAAGTGTGCACAAATTCTTAGAGGATTTATCATTTATGACTTCCCTATTCAGTTGTCAGTGCTCTGAACTGGTCAATGGCCAAATGAGGATACCAGCGGGGGATGTTTTAGGAAATGAGAAATACACAGCTCTTACTTGGAGTGGGAACCTTGTGCAAAACTCTGATAGAAAATTTTAAGAAGAGAATCCATGGAGGGCAAAGGCTAGCTTCATCCAACCACGGGAGTAGGCCGTGGAGAAGTCGGTGTCCTGAAGTGTCTGTTCTTATCCACGTGACCAGAGGCTGTCATCCTTGAAGGAAAAGGCAGCTGATTCTATTGTGTATTTCCCCATTGTTTTCATTACTCTGTGCTGCTCTAACAGAAAATACCCCACATGGGATGGCTTTAACAAACAGGAGTGAATTCACTTATAATTTTAGAGGGTAGAAGTCTGAGTTCAAAGTGCCAGGCTCTATGGCCTGGGTGAAAGCCCCTTGACATTGAGCTTCAGTTCTGCCCTTTGGGTCAGGCCCACTGAAGCTGGAGGCTTTCTTCACTTAGACAGCTGCTGGCTACCGAGGCTGACAAGCCCAAGGTCAAGTAAAAAGGCACAGTCCTGATATTACCAAACCACGTGGCAGGCCACTTTTTCAAGTCCATTAAGAGTCCCAAGATCAGCAAACAACATGGCAGGCTGCTGAAATAATGACTAGGCCACATGCAAGATTCAAGTGTGCCACAAGCTGTAGACCGTTCCTAAATCTTCTCCTTATATACAGGAAGCACACCACTTCCCTCTGGCAGTTACTCAGCTCCACACATGGAGCTGATTACCAGCTTATCATGGGGAATACTACACCCAGCTGCCTAGCCACTCAAAACCAGTCCTAGCCAAGTTGACACATAACCTTAACTACCACACCAATGGAATGACTTCAACTAACAATAATAACAGTTACTTCCCTGGTATAGTATCACCAGAGCTAAAAGCACTTGAACTCAAATTATTAAACTTTCAGTTATAATTTGCTTATCTGTGAAATGAAGATAAAACTAGCAAAATCCATAGTTATCTGGGAAGTAAGCATGATACAAGCAAAAAAGACCCATAAATATGCATAATCAGCTGTTTTTATCTTTAATTTTTATAAACCCAACCTGGGACAATTTTTATGTTTTCTCATCCTAGAAAAGTATTTTATAAAAAACCTGGAAAGAAAACTATTAATTGAATAAATATGGATTGAACATATACTAAACCTAAACCAAAACCAAACCCACTCCCGTCAAGTTGATTCCAACTCACAGCAACCCTATGGGACAGAATAGAACTGCTCAGTATAGTTTCCAAGGCTGTAAATCTATATACAAGCAGATTGGCATTCCTGTGGAGTGCCTAGTGGGTTCAAAGTTCTGATCTTTCAGTTAGTAGCTGAGAGCTTTAAGCACTGCACCACAATGGCTCCTTTGAGCACAGATTACTTCTTAGTGTTACTATGTTTAAAAGGATTAATCTGACAAAGCTCTTTTTCATAAGGGGTCTAGTGAGGAAGACAAAGAGGCAGATATGCAATCACCATCTAGTGTGGTCACTAGGAGAAATGTAAGGAAATGAAAGGCAATTTTTTAGCCTAGTTACAGAGAATGTCCCCCAACATTCTAAAGGAGATATTCCTGAATTAGGAAGAAGTTAATCAGTGATAAGCTAAGTGGAAAGAGAATGACGGGAGAGTGAAAAAAGTCAAGAAAAACCCTTATTGGGACCAAAGGAGAGAATATGGCAGTTTGGATGAATAAATATACTATACACAGATGAGAGCTAGCTTGGAATTCTAAAGGGTCACCACAGGTAGAAATGGGTAGTAATGGTCTTCGAATGTTATGGGTTTTTAAGTCATTTAAACCAAAACAGGAATCACATTCCAATTTGACTGCCTATTAGTTTTTTGACCTAGAGCAATAAAAGTATTACTCATTAAACCTCAAAGTCTTCATTTATAAAAGTAGTACAGTAACATCCAGCTCACAGCAATGTTGGAAGAATTAAATGACAAGAGGTTTGTAAAGCATTTAGCAGAGTGATTAATATATATATAGATTAAAAAAAAAAAAAAAAAAAAAAAAATCCTCCCTTGGTTTACTTCCCCTTTTGTTTTCGCTAATGTCACAAATACTATAAAGAGTTGTATACTGATACCATTCTGCTCCCACTATTGGGGTAGAGAAAAAACAAATACATAACTATACATTGTAATATATCACTGAGTATTGTTAAGGGAAAGGCAACAGTCCTCTTCAACTATTTTAGCTGCAGCCATGGATGAGACATTATTTCATTCTATTGTATATAACATTGCATGACTCAGAGTAACCTGAACAGCAACTAATAACAACCATTTGCCTAGACACAGTGTTAGTATATTAGCATCCCAATAATTACATTTAAAGGCTTTAAATGATCAACTTAAGGAAAACAGCAGGCTGGAGTAGATAGCATATATCTGCATAAGAACAAATTAAGTTAAAAATTAGAAAATGACAAGATTTCCACATTGTTCTCCAATACTTCCACTCTATATGTCCTAACTATATATCCAGACTGAATGCTGAGACATTTAGCGGTGCCCCATCACCTCCATTATCAGTTATCAGCCCACTTATCAAAAATTTATTTGCTGGGATGTTTGATTGTGTTTTTACCATGACTAATGTATATGTGCTCTGGTAGCATAGTGCCTAAGGCACTTGACTGCTAACCAGAAGGCTGGCAGTTCAAACCCACCAGCCACTCCTCAGAAGGAAGATGGGGCAATCTACCTCCATAGTGATACTGCCTCAGAAACCCAAGGAGGGGTTGCTATGAGTTGGATCCAACTTGATGGCACATAACAACAACAATGCATACTTCAACTATTTGTCTGTTAGTTTGTCATACTGGGTGACTTTCATGTTGCTGTGAGGTCAAGGCTATGCCACTGGTATTTCACCCATTGTGGACAGGTTTCAGTGAAGCTTCCAGATGAAGACAGATTCCGGAGAAGGAAAGTCCATCCACTTCTCAGAAAACTGGCCAGTGAAAACCTTATGAATAGCAGTGAAACACTGTCAGGTATATTACTGGAAAACTTTATGAGTAGGCCTGAAATATTGTGTGCTATAGGGCTGGCAGGGAGCTCTGGTAGCATAGTAGCTAAGGCACTTGACTGCTAACCAGAAGGCTGGCGGTTCAAACTCACCAACCACTCCTTGGAAAGAAGGTTGGGCAATCTACTTCCATAGCGATACTGCCTCAGAAACCCAAGGCTGGGTAGCTATGAGTCAGGTCTGACTAGACGGCAAATAACAACAACAATATAGGGCTGGCAGAGGAGCCTCTCAGGTCGGAAGCCACTCAAAATACGATGGGGAAAGAGTTGCCTCCTCAAAGTAGAATTGACCTTAATGACATGGATGAGTAAAAAAGCTTTTGAGACCTTCATTTTCTAATGGGCATGACTCAAAATGGGAAGAAACAGATGCAAAGGTCCATTAATAAACAGAACGGTTCTTAGACGTTAGAATGGCCAGACTTCATCTCTCATACTTTGGTCGTGTTCTCAGAAGAGACCAATCTCTGGGGAGGATATCATGCCTGGTAAAGTGGGCAGTCAGTGAAAACAACAGGACGGATTGACACAGTGCCTGTGATGACGGGCTTAAGATGGTGGTGAGTGTGAGGGTTGTGCCGCACTGAGCGTTGTTTGTTTCTGTTGCACTAGGGTCGCAATGAATTGGCACCAGCTGGACGTCTCCTAACTATAACAACATTGGTTTTTTATTGCTACTGCAACAATTTACCACAAATTTCGTAGATTAAAACAGCATAAATTTGTGATCTTACAGTCATGAAATTAAAAAGTCTGCAATGAATATCATTGGGCTAAAGTCAAAATGACATCAGAGCTGTTTTCCTCTCTGGGAGCTTTAAAGGAAAATCTGCTTTCTTCCATTTTCCAGCTTCTAGAAGTGGCTTGCACTCCTCAGCTCATGGCACCCTTCCTCCTTCTTCAAAGTCCACAATGACTAGTCAAGTCTCATACTGCAAATCTCTAACTCTTTGCCTCTTTCTTCATCAGGGAGGACACTTGTAATTTCACTGTGCTCACCCAGTTAATCCAGGATAGTGTCCCTTCTTTGAGGTCAATTGATTAGTGACATTAATTAAGTATCTGCAACCTTACTTGCCCTTTACCGTGTAACTTAACGTAGTCACCAATTCAAGGTATTAGGACACAGACATAATTGGGAGTCCATTATTCTGCCTAACACAGTACGAGAGTGATTATTTATTTAGAATAAGAAAAGAAATTACATCATATTATTACTTCCCATAAGATTAAAGTCCTTTTCCTGTAATTTTTTTTTTGAAATTTACAAGAATTGTTTTTTTAGAAATACTTCTATTGAAACCTTACTTTTCCTACTTGCCTAGAATACTCAACTCTGCAGCTTCCAACACTTCTCAGTACTCACAGGACCCAGAGGACCCTGAAACTGAGGTCCTTTAGGCTCATGGTCCATCTGCTCTGGAAATTAACACACATTACAGCAGATAGGATGTTTCGTATGAAAACATATTGCCTCATACATTAATCTTACAAATTTTTGTTTTGTTTCATGAAATTAGTTTTCTTGAATAAAGAGTAGCTTCTGTATTTGAAAGGCATTGTTTGTGGTGCAAGAGAAGTTTTCTTCTAGTAAAAGTTCTCTCTATTCATATTGCATTAGTTCTTGGTTACATTTTTCACTTACCAAATTTGGATTATAGTTTTTTGTTTTGTTTTGTTTTGTTTTTCCCCATAATACATCTCTTTATATTAGCAAGGGTGCTGTTTTTCCCATTTCACATATCATAGACTATGATGAAGTGATACTTAAATACTAGGATATAAACTTATATTTTATATTGGCCTACGAAGAAAATAATGTTTCTTCTAACCCAAAAGTGTAATGAAGGAGGCCTTTCTTTGTTCTACATTTAGATGCAAAACCTTGCATTTAGCATGGTTTTTCTGAAATTCTAACTTCTACCTCAAGATCATTTCCTGGAAGGTTGGGGGTACAATGCCTTATCTCATGGAATTAGTCTCTTACTGGGACAGGTTGCATTTGGAGTTTCTTCTGCTGTTTCCTTTCAGACTAGGAACAAATAGCTAGGAAGAAACCCAAAAGTCATGTAGATCATTTCATGAGAAACTGTAATGTCAGCATTTCTTTTCAAAAGAGGATCACTACTACAACAACTAGTGTAATAACAGCCATTGTGTGAGCACTTGCCATGTTTCTGGATTTATGTTCCCCATAATAATAATACTTGGAGATAATATTAGTTCTATTTTTCCAGGAAAATTGACTTGTAAATAATAATGTGCATTTTTCATGGGTTTTTTTTTTCTTTTTTTTTTCATCAGAAAAGGTGATCTGTGTTGGCATGGGGAGCAAGATGACCCTATTTTCCAAAGAGTATCTCCAATGGGGAAGAGAATGTTTGTTTAATAAATGGTGCTGGCAAAACTGGAGATCCATTTGCAGAAAAATGAAACAAGATCTGTACCTCACACCAC
>NW_006922218.1:91252-114382 GCF_000298275.1 Orycteropus afer afer | reverse complement strand
AGGGGAGCTGTTGCATTGTAAATTTTGGTCAATGACATGAGACAAAGTAGATGTAAACTGCTGTATGAAAAGTGAATTTACTCTGTAAATCTTCACCCAAATCCTAATAAAAAAAAAAAAAAGAGTACCTCCAGGTCAGCACATTCCTTGCCCTCAACCCTCAACTCCCGATAATAGTGGACAGGGTCAGGTGGGCCATTCACCAATGCTATTTGAAAGGCAGAGCACTATGAATTAAGAGTGAGTGAGCTGCTGCCAAAGGAGGGGATTTGGAAATGTACCCACATTTAAAGTTACTGTTGTTGTTATGTCCTGGCTCTCAACTGCTTACAACTCTAAGGAAAACTGACATCCAGAGATACTGCACAAGTACCAGAAGTTTTTTATTTTAAAAGTTGTCTACTTAACTACATAGAGTCTAGAATAAATTCTTGTCTTTGTACTTCAGGTCCCTGTAAACCAGCCTTTTGGTGACCTGCTTTGTTTTCATTCAGTCCTAGAACTACTTGAAACATGCATCATATTCTCTTCTCCCTATCAAGGAAGAGAGCTCTACAATAAAGTAAAAGGTTTTTGGAGATATCTTATGTAGGGAAGAGGACTGTCTCCTATAAATAAAACCAAAAAACAAACTCACAATTGTTGAGTCAGATCCGACTCATAGCAACCCCTCCTTGGGTTTCCAAGATGGTATCTTTACAGAAGTAAATTGCCCCATCTTCCTTCCGAGGTGGGGCTGGTGAGTTTGAATTGACAGACTTCTGGTTAGCACTCAAATGCCATAGCCACCATGCCACCAGAGCTCCCTCTGTTCTGCTTACCTGGTGCTGCTCTAACAAGAATATACCACAAATGGGATGGCTTGAACAAACAGGAATTTATTCTCTCACAGTTTGGAGGCTTGAAGTCCAAGTTCAAAGTGCCAGGCTCTAAGGGCTGGGTGAAACTCTTCAACCTTGGGCTTCAGCTCTGCCTCCTACTCCTGGCCCATTGAAGCTAGAGGCTTTTCTTCACTCAGACAACTGCTGGCTGCTGAGACAGATAAGGCCAAAGGTGACAAGTAAAATGTTAATGTTAATGTTACCAAACCACACGGAAGGCCATGAATTCAAGTCCATTGAAAGTCCCAAGGTCAGCAGAGCATGGCAGGCTGCTGAACAACCACACAACTGCATACAGGGTTCAAGTGTGCCATAAGCTAGAGACCGTTCCCCAAAACCTCTGCTTATATACAGGAAGCAGACCATATCCCCAAGGCAGCTACTCAGCTGCTCACAGTAGATTCCACCATGGAGTTGACTACCAGTCTCATCATGGGGAATACTACATCCAGCTGCCCAGCCACTCAACCAGGCCCAGCCAAGTTGACTGGCTTAACTACCACACTATCCTATATATGTTTGTTGTTGTTATTGTTATGTTCATCAAGTCGGACCCTAATCATAGCGATCCCTCCTTGGGTTTTCAAGACAGTATCACTATGGAAGTAGATTGCCCAACCTACTTTCCAAGGAGTGGCTGGTGGGTTTGAACCACCAGCCTTCTGGTTAGCAGTCCTAGTGGCTTAGGCACTATGATACCAGAGGTCCCATCCTATATATAGACCTCATAAATAGGAATTCTAAGATACAAAGCTCCAAAATGGAACCAGGACCAGGAATTCATGCAGTGTTCAACTTCCCTTGGGGATTTAGCTATAACCATTCTGCCATCTAGTGGCCCAACATCTGCTATCCAACAAAACAAAGAGAAAATAAAAGTGAGATAGGACTGAGTTTGTGAGCAAATGAGTCATTCTTTTACTCCCAAGAGGTCTTAGAAAGAATCTCCTGCAGTCAAAATTCTGGTGTTGATCATGTGTTAAGCAGACTTTTCTACGTGTCTAAAAAAGTCCAAAGGTAGCTTCTTTCAGAGAGCACTGGAGCATAACATGTCTCAGTAAATACAACATAGCCAGAAACCTGGGCCATAGGTGCTGAAGGGAACCCTTTGAAATACTATTCTAAGTTGTAGTACAGGCAGTCAGTGTGACACATTTAACTCAGGAAAGAGCGGAGCCCACATTCCTGGAACCCCACTCAGGAAATCCCACCACAGGGCCTCCTACAGAGCTTTACCTTGCAGGGCATGCTGTTTAGCTCCTGTGTTTAGTATAAAGTGCTTTGTCTCTGTGCTGGTGCTGAATTAATATTATGGAATAAACACTGCTGACTGCCGCATTATATATCCACTGTTAAAAGGGGAGCTGAGGATATATTGCAAAAAAATCACTTAGAATTTGTAGAAATAGAATCAATAGATCCAGCTGACTCTAATGAGCACAAATTCACTGTAAAAATAGACTTGAGTGAATTCAAGGGCAATATATTTTTATGTAATTATTCTTATAATTTTATATTTAATAATATGCAATGCAGCCTTTTGTTTCCATTTAACATAAGGTAGTAAAATAATTGGCTCATAAAACCATTTAGATGAGGAAATGAGAGGGAGGGAAGGAGAAACTCTTCGTTTTTTTAAGAGGATTTTTTTTTTTGTTTTATTTTTCTCCCTGGTTATGAATCTGTCCCCTGAACTCGCTGCTGCCTCATTTAGAAATCTTCCTATTCTCCCAAGTGCCTCACTTGAAACTCCTTCATGTTTAAAAACAAATGGAAAAGCGATTTAATTCATTTTGCTTTCCAGGGAGTAAAGGAAATGAAAATTAAAAGTGGTTCCACTACCGGAAATAAGCTAGAATGCAGAGATTTCGATGCCAATATTACAAGAAAAAAAGGTATTTACAGGTTTGTTTTTCATCCTTCTTAAACCCCCTTCCTCATCCCCTTCAAGTAGTAACATTTTAAAAACTGAGATGGCTGAATTGTACACTGCATTTGTGGTGACCCAGCATGGGTGATGTTTTGGTTACCTTGTGCCCCTCAAACAGGAAATACTGCAAATGAGTGACTTGGATAAGTAGGAGTTTAATCTCCTACAATTTTGGAGACTAGAAGTCTGAGTTCAAAGTGCCAGGCTCTAGGGGCTGGTTGAAAGTCCCTCGACCTTGGGCTTCAACTCCGCCTCTTGCTCCCAGCTCACTGAAGCTGGAGGCTTTCTTCACTCAGGCAGCTGTTGGCTGCAGAGGTTGACAAACCCAACGTCGACAAGTAAAATGACACAGTCCTGATATTTACCAAACCACACCACAGGCCATTCATTCAAGTCTATTAAGAGTCTCAAGATCAGCAGAAAACACAGCAGGCTGCTGAATAATGACCCAACTACATGCAGGATTCAAGTGTGCCAAAAGCTGCAGACCATTCCCAAAGCTTCTCCTTATATATTTGAAGCAGCACACCTCCCTAAAGGAGCTACTCAGCTGGTCCAGTAGATTCCCCCATGGAGCTGATTACCAGTCTCACCATAGAAAATAACTACATTCGGCCATTCAACCAGGTCCAGCCAAGTTGATGCATAACCTTAACTACCACAGGTGGTATATTTTGTAAACTTTAGAAAATCAGCTAAAAAACAGTAAGAAAAAAAAAATTCTGAATACAGACTGAAAATGTAATAACTACTAAACATGGTTCTATTTTTGCTGTGATGTTAAGCTCTTCACTACCATCTATCTGTCAGTTTGTGATGTGTTGGCTTGCATGTTCAAAGCTATGTCATCAGTAATTCAAATACCAGCAGGGTCATCCTTTATACACAAGCTTCAGTGGAGTTTGCAGTCTAGGAAGAAAGGCCTGGCTTCTGGAAATTATGCAATGAAAGCATGGAGGTCAACAGAATATGATCTGATATGGTGCTGGAAGAGGAGCTCTCAACATTGGAGGCACTCAAAATCAACCATGGCTACAACAGTAGATGTGAGCGTACCAAAGATGGCCAAGGTGAAGTAGGCCCAGGCGAAGATTTATTCTGTTGCACATGGGATCACCATGAGTTGGAGCCTATTTGATAGCCACTAACAACAACAAAAACAACATAAGTTTGCCAAGATTCGGAGCCATTTAATTTTATTTACCTGTGTGTTCTACTTTCTGGTAAAATGCCTGCTACATATTGGGAGCTCTGGTGGTGTAGTGTCCAAGGCATTTGACTGCTAGCCAGAAGGTTGGTGGTTCAAACCCACCAGCCACTCCATGAAAGGAAGATGGAGCAGTGGAATGGAGATAGGGCAAACAATTGCTATAAAGATTTATTGCCTTGGAAACTAAATGGGGGTCTCTGTGAGTTGGAATTAACTCGATGGCAGTGGGTTTAGTGTTTGGATTAAATATTTGTCCAATAATATGTTGTAGTTTCTAACATCATATGATCAGTTACTTTCTGTTGCCATAGACTCTACCCCCAGCCAATGACCAAGAATCTCAGAGAATAACATGGATAGGCAAGGAAAGAAATGAGGCAGTTGGTTGTGATGAGACTGGTAATCAGACTCCATGGCTTTAAATTCTGGGTCTACATTATGCTAGCTATATGTTCTAGTTACCTAGTGCCACTCTGATAGAAATATACCACAAATGGGAGGACCTTAGCAAACAGGGGTTTATTCTCACAATTTGGAGGATTTAAGTCCAAGTTCAAAGTGCCAGGCTCTAGGGGCAGGGTGAAAGCCCCCCAACCTTGGGCTTCAGCTCTGCCTCTTGCTCCCAGCTCACTTAAGCTAGAGGCTTTTCTTCACTCAACTGCTGATTGCTGAGACTAACCTAAGGTTGACAAGGAATAAGGCACAGTTCCAATGTTACCAAACCATGTGCAGGCTATTAATTCAAGTTCATTGAAAGTCCCAAAATTGGCAGAGCATGACAGGCTGCTGAACAACAACATGGCTACATGCAGGGTTCAGGTATGTCATAAGCTAGAGACTATTCCCAAAGCTGCTTTTTATATACTGGAAGCAGACCATATCCCTAAAGCAGCTAATCACCTACTTATGGTAGGTCTCACCTGGAGTTGATTGCCAGTCTCATCATGGGGAATAACTACCACCAGCTACCCAGCCACTCAACCAGGCCTAGTCAAGTTGACACACAACCTTATTTACCACACTATATGACTATGGGGAAGTTATCTAACCTCTTTAAATGGAGTTTCTTCTTATGTAAAAATAAATATAATACTAATGTCTGCCTCACATAATTTTCAAAATTATATAATAATTAAATTATATATTATATAATAAATAAATTATATAATCTTTGTGTAAAGATTATAGCTAAGTATTGGATATTAGAAATAAAGTATTGGATATCAGCATCATCTATTAACTCTTATTGATATTGGTATACAGCATTAGTTTCCTATTGCTGCTATAACAAATCACTATAAACATACTTGTTTCAACAATACAAATTTGTACACATACAGTTCTGGAGGTCAGAAGCCCAAATTGAATCTTAAGAAGCTAAATTCAAGGTACTGGTTGGGCTGGTTCTTTCTGGAACTCACCAGTGACTCCACAGAAGAAAGATGAGGTGGTCTGCTTCTGTAAAGATTTATAGCCTTGGCAATTCAATGGGGGTCACTATGAATCAGAATCAATTTGATGGCAATGAGTTTGGTTTGGTTTTGGTTTATTTACATAATGAAGTAGGAGAATAAAGTAGAAAAAGCAAATACCTGGGAATGAGGAAAACTGTGTTCCATTTCATAATGACCATCAGTAGCTGTAAAGATTCTTGAAAAATCCATGCAACCTCCTCATGTTTCAGTATCTTCAGATTGAAAGGTGGATCATGTTTTAGACTGTGTCTAAGGCCCTTTATATTTGTGAAGCTTATGTCTACAATCAAACATTGACTATACATTCAGATATTATGATCATCATCATATCAATAAAGCAAACACATGGTACATAAAATGTGTTATATAATGCTCAGAGTGTTATATGTCAAATCTTTTCAGTCTTACAAAATCCTGTCATATAGATATTGCTCTTATCCTCATTTTACAGATGAGGAAACAAGGACAGAGAAATTTAAATAACTTATGCAAGGTCACAATGCTGGGATTTGAGGCTTAGATGAGTGATTTCAAAGTTCATGCTATACTTCCTCCATTATGCGACATTATAAAAATATTTGAACATTTTCAATGTTCTATATATTACACACATAATGCTTCTATGTATTATATACATAAGTAATGATCATTTAAGGATCACAGAAATGTTAATATCATTTTATTTTGATCACTGCAAAAAGTCCTACATTGTTGTAGATTTTTGCCATCCATTCTTAGCTCAAGTTGGTGTTCATTCTTTTTCATGTAAATATCTTCCCCACCCTGTTCTGTGGTTCTCTACCTCATCAGCAAACTATCCTTTAAATTTCAATTTCCTTCATGGGAAAATGATTGAAAAAAGTCACATTGATAACTTGAAATATGACATAGATGCCAATCAATAGCAGTCAGGATCAGAAGTCTGTTGAATTTAGTTTGAGTTGCATAGATTCACATTCAATGTCTGTCTGTGTGGTGGGCACTGTGCTAACTGTCGTGCGTTAATTATCTTCCTTATTCACTGGCCTAAAATGTTTTTGAAAGCAGAGACAACTAAGTATTAAATGAATGAGTGAAAGAAACTAAAGCAGGCATTAGTAACCTCATGTCAAATTTTAAGTTCAGCATGTTTTAATATCCTGATCGCTATAACACGTGTATTAATTCGTTAGCTGGAATTTGAACTTAGGACACATATTTCTTGGAATAGTGCTATTTCTACAATGCCACGTCTATCTAGCCCACAAAGCTAAGAGAAATTTTGCACCTATCATTCAATAAAGAACCAAAGTACAAGTGTCAGATTTATGGACTGGAAAAAAATAGAACCTATTCTTTCTCAGTGTAAGATGCATAGATTATATGTATTAACTTTATTAACTGCTATTTCACCAGGTTGAAATGATTATGCCATTCTTTTGTCTGTGTACAACTAATCAATGAACTTTTTCTTATCAATGATGGTGACTTTTCTGAAACAAAATTAGGGAGGCTTTGTGATGTCAACAGATTACCATTGTAATTTCACTTTTCTTCTTTTTTTTATTTTTCATGCAATGGTTTTAGTCTTTCTTTTCTTTTGCATTTTGATTCAATTTTTTCTGCTATCATATTATTTTTACCTACAACCTAGCATTAGTATTTTCTGTTTCAGGCTCTGTTAAATAAAGCATCTCTTCCTACCCATCCTTCAAGTAATATCAAAAATATTATTTTCTCAAGAGAATAACTTTTTCTGGGCCCATGTACATTATCATTTTTATTTTATTTTTTAGTTTTGTTGTTTTGAGCTGGGAAAATCTTTTGTACTGGGTAATTCTGCTGCAAAAGCCTCTTAACAATGTTAAGAAGCACAGATGTCACTTTGAAGACTAATGTGCACCTGACCTGAGCCATGGTATTTTCAATTGCCTCATATGCATGTGAAAAGCCACACAATGAATAAAGAAGACCATAGAAGAACTGATGCTTTTGAATTGTGGTGTTGGTGAAGAATATTGAAAATACCGTGGACTGCCCAAAGAATGAACAAATCTGTCTCGAAAGTGCAGCCGAATTCATCTTGGAAGGGAGAGTGGCCAGACTTCTTATCTACTTTTGGTCATGTTGTCAGAAGTGATCAGTGCCTGGGGAAGGATATCATGCCTGCTGTAGAGTGTCAACAAAGAAGGGAAAGACCCTCAGTAAAACGGATTGGCACAGTGGCTTCAATGATGGGCTCAAACACAGTAGGGATTGTGAGGCTAGCGCAGGACAGGACAGTGTTTTGTTCTTCTATACACAGGGTGACTATGAGTCAGAACAAACTCAACAGCACCACCACCAACAACAATCTGTCTGCCTACACCGTATAAATTGTCTTAGTTTTGCTCCCCAGAGTAGACCCAGCATCAAGCCTGCAGGGAGAAGAATATGGAAACACTCTGTTAGTTACTTATCCCCCTTAGCTGATTGTTTGTTTCCATTTGAATGTGTGTCTTATCATCCCCCCTTTCTTACCATGAGAGTTATCACTCTCGTGTACACGTGTTCTGTTCTTTATTGTAGAACATTGACTCTCTATCCTCAGCAAGCTGGCCTATCGTTTGAGGAAGAGAAATTCAATTGACAACGGATGGCATTGGAAAGTGTGGTAAAGAATAGAGAGTGTCTGGTTAAGAGCTCAGCTCAGCAGGTAACTGAAAGATTGGCAGTTTGAATCTACCCAGAAACAATTTGGAGGAAAGGCTTGGTGATCTACAAATGTCACTGCCACTGAAAACTCCATGGAGGGCAGCCCTACTCTGAGATACAAGGGGTCATCTTGAGTTGAGGTCATCCTGACTTCGGGTCATCTTGATTTGGAGTCAACTTGGCAACAAGTTTTTTATTTTGTTTTTAATTGTAGTTTTTTTTTTTTAAATAATATTAAACACAAAACTATGCCCTCTCCTGCAATCCAGGTCTGTTATTATTGTTTAGGATCCTAAAATTTCTGTACATTAGTATTGAACCTTGAAAACACACAATAGGTGGGTGCTATGGGAAGTAAAATACCATGTGGATAAGTTGATGCTTCAAGTATGGCCAGCTCAGGAGGCTCCAGTCCCTGACCTTGGGAGTCACAGCAGCCTGTGTCACTGTGGCTTATTGCAGCAGATGTCTATGGTTTAGCAACTATTTTATAAGTAGCACCGGGCTTAGTAAGCACACCACACACTGACTTTTGTAGCTGACCTTGACTGATCCAGGTGCAGCTTTGACCTAATGAGGTGGAGATTAGATTATTCTGATAAAAGGAATCTTGCAATCCCAGGTAAATTCAGTTAATACAGGCTCTTCAGACACTGAGGGGTGAAATGATGCTTGTTCCTTGTAGTGTTTCCCATGAAGGACCACAGGATGTGGCTGCAATCTACAAAGCAGTTAATATCTATGTGGGCTACAGAGTGAGTAGGTGAGGTTTTAGCCTTTGTACTGTTACTGTTTGATATCAGTAGAGCCTATTTTTTTTAGCTACTTCAAATTCCTTCCTCTTGCTGTGCTTGAAATGACATCCAATATCCAAAAGACAGAAGGTAAGACATGTCAAGAACCCATGCACTCACGAGACATGTTCACAGTCTCTGAGAGCTCTCTTTCACCACATAGTTTCAAATTGACTCTGATTCAGTCGTTAAATGAGCTGTGACTGTGGCATAAGACTTCAAAGGTTCACACTGAATTGATCCACAAAAGGGTGGTGGATTTCATTAATTAATCAATAAGGAAGGACAAGGGAGAGAAGCAATTATGCTGGAAAAGGTTTTCCTTGAACCTAGGTTTAAGAAATATTGAAGGAGATTATCACCAAGTTAAAACCCAAAAGTCAGCAATGAAACATTGCACCTGCATTCATCTTAGACATAAAGTTGGCAGATAATTTGAAAGAAAAAAAAAATAGAGATAAACAGCTCAGCAAACGATTTTAGCTTTGTAAAGAGCATAGGACAGATTTACAAGGAAAGAAAAAAGAAAGGTATCTGTCTACCTGAGAGGTACTTTTAGGTCTTAATCTTCTAATCAAAACTAGATGGAGGGGAAAATGAGCTACATTTGCACCAAATGGTAAAATTTTTCAGTTGTGAACTTGAGTGATTTCTCAGGAAGAACTCATATCCAAGCAAGCATTGACAATAGTCACCTTAAAACAGATGTGGGAAGCTTGGAGCAACCTCACTGCAGTTAAGGCCTTCTGGTGGCACAGTGGTTAAAACATTCAGCTGCTAACCAAAAGGTTGGTGGTTCAAACCCACTGGCTGTACCATGAGAGAAAGATGAAGAAGTCTGCTTCCATAAAGATTTAAACCCTATGAGACAGTTCTACTCTGGCCTGTGGGGTTGCTATAAGTCAGAATTGACTTGATGGCAGTGGGTTTGGGTTTTAACAAGAGTTTAGTTACCATCTCATGAAGATGGGAACAGACACATCAACAAGTTATAGATCATTAGAGAGGAGAAATCTAGACATATCCTCATAACGTACTTTCAACATTATCAGATTTGATTTAAAGTAATAGGAAATATAGATATTGGCCCCCAAAATTTGATTCAACATAATTGTTGAGCATTTATTATTTGTCAAGCACTTTTCTTCCCCTGGGATATATAAGGAATAAAGACCCCACATTTCTATGGCTATGGAACTTATATCTTTGAAGGAGAAACAAGATAAGTAAACGACTACATAGTATGAGAGGGAATGATAAGGAGAACAAGGGAAAAGAAGACGTTTCCACTGGTTACAAAGGCTTCGCTCATGGGAAATGAACTGAAGGGAATTCAAATAGTCTATGAAAACATACGAAGAGAAACTTAACAGCACAGTCATGGGGTAGATCCTAGGGCTGAGCATGAAGGAAGAACTCAGGGTGGCAACCATAGACAAGATTTGTTTGAACAAAGGATGTTTGGGCCATGATCAGAATTGACTGATATTACATTTCAGGCAGTTTGACCACACAAAATCTGGAGAAGCATGTAAAGAAAGCAAAAATCTGGATCTTAGATTAAAGGGAAAGCTAAACACACAGAGTGACTGAAACACAGTGCTCGTCTCATAAGTAAAAGAAAACAAAAGACGTCAGTTCAGGTTGCAGATGAGAATGTTCAAACTCACCTGGGTTTTGTGGAAAGGAAAAACAGGAGAGAATCAAAGCTTTGGAGGAATAGCGTCCTATAACAGTCAAAGATGTAGCAGAAGAAAAAGAGGTCCTTTGTCACCAAAATAGAACACGTAGTTGCAATTCTGGAAAATCCACAAGCAAAGCAGAAGAAAGGTCACTTTTGAGGTTGGCATATGCAGTGAGGTCTTCGTTTTCACTAGGCCTCCAAGGGGCAATGTCTTCTGGAGTTTCAGCAGTAACTGAGGTCATGGATCTGCTGCTGCAGATTGTGACACTCCAGCTGAAACAAATGTGCAACTAGGGAGCCATGCCTGGGCTCACCGGGGACTTGAACAGGTTTCCAAATATTGAGGTTGGGGAACAACCAGTGGAGGCACCATGACTGCTAATATACAAACTCGTCAAAAGGCTCAAATACCACTCTGAAAAAGGGGAGTCAGCTTGCATAGGTGGGTCTTCCTCATCCCCAATCTGATAAAAACAGAGCTATAACTAACCCAAGAATTCCTGATGATACAAATGGTTAACACATTCAGCTACTAATGGAAAGGTTGAAATTTTGCATTTACCCAGAGGCACCTCAGAGAAAAGAAGACCTGGCTATCTACTTCTGAAAAATTAGCCATTGAAAAATTCCTTGAAACATGGTTCTCCTCTAACACACACATAGGGTTGCTATGAGTAGAGGTCAACTTGATGGCAACTGGTTCTTATAATCACCACTAATGTGTTGGAGAACCTCTCTTAATTCATTTTAAACTCACAGGCCTCAGACCCTGACAACTAACTAGAATAGACTGACTGAGAATCTTGAAAGAAGACATTCAAAGAAACTTACTCTTCTCTATTTTAGTTTTCACAGAACTTTGGACCTGAATTTACCAAGTACTGAGCTGTAAGAATATTTACTTGGAACAAGTCTTGTAGATGCTGAGGTAATCCTGTGCTTTCTAAATGTTGAGGGTGTGGGGCTAACCCTATAAAAACATCATGTAGCCTACTAACTTTTTTACTTTTTAAAAAACTGGAATACATGCGAAACTTTGCATGAAAGTATTTGATCTGTAGGCTCTGACCTCACCATGTTATTGCTGTTAGGTGCAACCAAGTCCATTCCAGCTCACAGTCAAACCCATATGAGAGAGTAGAGCTACCCCATGGGGCTTTCTTGACTGTAATCTTCATGAAGCAAGTTGCCATGGAACCACAGGGTAGATTAACTGCCAACCATTGGATTAACAGCCAAAGCATAACCATTCACATCATTAGGGCTCCTGGAAGGAACAATAGCCATACCAATTAAAGGACTCACCTATCATATCAGAGTGCTGGGCATGCAGTCATTGCTTAATGTTTGTAGAATGAACCTCCTTTCCATTTTCCAACCCTTTTAATCGAATAAGAGACTCATACCCCACTAATTGGGAGCTCTGGTAGCATAGTGCCTAAGGCACTTGACTACTAACCAGAAGCCTGGTGGTTCAAACCCACCAGCCACTCCTCAGAAAGGTTGGGCAATCTACCTCCATAGTGATACTGCCTGGGAAACTCAAGGATGGGTTGCTATGAGTAGGGTCTGACTCAATGCCACATAACAACAACACATCACTACCCTAATTGATATTTAAATAAATAGATACCACATGTTTTTCCAGCTGCCCATGCCTTTCAATGCACTGCTTCTTCTGCCTTTAACTTACCCATCCTCCATCTACTCACCAGCTCTGCCTTTGTTCCACTTTAGAAGTTCTCAGCAATACTTCCAGCTACCCTCCCCCTCTCACTGTTCCCAACATCTCTTCAAATCATACTTATGACAGTGGCATAGGATACATTTCTGATTGCACTTCTGTCTCTCTTGAAAACTGTATGGGAATATCCCAGAACCTCCAGCACCTTCAGAGTGCTGGGCATGCAGTCATTGCTTAATGTTTGTAGAATGAACCTCCTTTCCATTTTCCAACCCTTTTAATCGAATAAGAGACTCATCCAACTTATCCCCATTTGATCCAGCATTTAATGGCATTGTTAATGTTAGCTGCCGTCAAATCATCTCTGATTCATAGAGACCCTGTATACAACTGAATGAAACACTGCCCAGTCCTGTGCCAGCCTCACAATCCCTGCTATACCTGAGCCCATCATTGCAGCCACTGTGTCAATCCATCTTGTTGAGGGCCTTCTCATTTTTGGCTGACCTTCCACCTTACCAAGCATGACATCCTTCTCCAGAGAATGATCCCTTCTAACAACACGACCAAAGTAGGTGAGACCAAGTCTGGCCATTCTCACTTCCAAGGAGCCTTCTGGCTGCACTTCCTCTGGGACAGATTTGTTAGTTCTTTTAGCAGTCCACAGTACTTTCAGCATTCTTTACCAGCACCACATCTCAAAAGCATCAACTCTTCTTCAGGCTTCCTTTCGAGCATTAAAGAGCTTTACATATAAAGAGACACTGAGACTACCTCTATGTGATCTTGAATAATAAGAATAAACAATGAAAAAAAGAATAAACAATGAATCTCAACAACATTATTCATGCTTCTCTCATCCATTCATTTCCAAAGAGTTGTAAGTATAAGAACTTTGACAAATATCTCCCCCTTCTCTGACAGTTGTTCTTGAAATAAGCATACCTTTTTTGAATCCCTGTCCTAGATTTTTGATATTCCAAATATGTGCCTCTATTATGTTTATTGGAGTCTCTGGATGATGCAAATGACTAAGAGCTTGGCTGCTAACTGAGACATTGAAAGTTCAAGTCCACCTTGGGTTCCTCAGAAGAAAGGTCTGGTTACCCACTTCCAAAGAAATCAGCCATTAAAAATCCTGTGGAGCACAGTTCTCCAACACATACAGGTTGCCGTGAGTCAGAATTGATTTAAACATAACTAGTTTGGTTGCTTTGTTTAATCATTACTACTATTTTAAATCCAGTTTATTGGCCACCTCTTTTTTAAAATGAGTTTACTCAAATGTGATTTTCCCCTGACGAACTTGTCAGTCATCTTTATCTGCTGATCTGTTTACCTGTTCGATGTCAATGCCCTTTATTTGGGAATTTACCAATTGGCATGTATTAATCAGGAATCATATGCCGATAGAGACACCATTTCAGCAAACTCAGTCACCATATTGCTGCAGTGCAGGCAAGAGTCTGCTGGCCATGACGTGGTACCGAGCTACTCTGAGCATCTGCTTAATTTCTGGAGTGACTTAAGTGCTGAGGAAAATCTGGTTTAGAATTTGGGGACATGGCAAGATAGATCATCTCTTTGCACATCGGTAAAGTGTGTGCAATGGTGCAACACACAATTTGCAAAACTGTGTTCACTTGTAAGAAAGCAGTCCTGGAGTTAGACCTCCTTCCCAAAGTTCCTTGTCTGTCATCCCTGAGATTTAAGAAATGTTTCAAGATCAAGTATTGTCACTTACATGTGATACTGAACTAGCCACTGGCAATAAATCACAGCTGCAACTGCTTGAGGTGCATTTACTCACAGATGATGTACATTTTACAATTCAGGGTGAGCTTCACAACTCATCTGATTTGAAGTAGGTCACAAGAAAGGGTTAGACTTTCAAAACTCTCTCTGGTATGTGTGTTTTCCTACCAGGGAATCTTGCTATTTTCAGCTCTAGAGGGGATGTGTGGGATGATCTCATGCTGTTCCCTTATTTTATAGATTAAGAACCTGAGACTGGGGAAGGTTAATTGATTTTCCCTAAGTCCCAAAGCTAGTTAGTGGCAGAGCCAATGCCAGAACCCATCTTTCCTGTCTCAAAGGCTCTCTCTCCAAGCTACCAGACCACCTCCAGTCCCTGGCTACGCAAACCAAGCTTCTGAAGTACATTATTAAAGGATTATCTCTCTACCCTTAGTGGCTGGGTCAGCAATAAGATTATTAAATTTTTATCTCACTCAGAGCTCTCCAATCTGGGAGATTCTCATCTGCCAGACTTAATCTGTCAAAAATATGTGGAGACAAGTAACGTGCACACACAGTAGTCACAGAATTAAACACTGAAAGCCATTAGCTGCGCAACCCCTGGTACAGTCTACAGCGAAATTTTGTCATGGTTAAAAAAGCGTTTCTTCTTTCTACTTACACTTTCATGAAAACCTGAACACAGATAGCCTGGTCTGAACCTGCACCAATAGCTCCTGGAGGGGCCTACACTCTGACATCTGCATAAATGCCAAATGAATCTGCCGTATGATAATGAATACAAAATGAATTAATAATGATATGTGAATCATGAATACAGTTTACAGTTCCTCAGACAAAATAGTGTCTTTTTTAGCATGCACCTGCATAAACTACCTCCTGCAAGCAGCAAGCAAAACGTGTCTTCTAGCCCATCAGCGCCATCTACTGCCACCTCATTGAATGGCAGCTTTCCTGGTAATGTATCCAGCTATTGCTCTGCTCAAAAGCGTCTGCTTTTTCTTATTATCAAGCATATATTTGTTTATACTTATTTTAGAACTTTTGTTTTTTCAAGAGTTCTCACATACTGCTTGGAGTTTTGTAACTTTTGTTACAAATAATTTAAAAATCCTCAGGGCAAAAATACTTGATGCTTATTCCATTTCGCTCAAACTTTAAACACTCTATATAATCCCAACTTGGACTCAAAGGAGTTCTTTGTTAAGAAAAATAACAATGTATTTATTTTTCCTTATCTACTTTTAAATAAAGCTTCTTTAGGGAAGTTCACCAGTTTATCAAACACGGAAGCCTTCAACACTTTCCTGACATTAAAGTCAGCCTTTGTAAATTCTTTAGCCTACCACCCATCTGTGGGTTTATTGGGCTCTGGTGACCTGCACATTCGTGTGATGCTTGCTGGAAGCTATGTCACCAGTATCATAAATACCAGAAGATTCACCCATGGTGGACAAGTTTCAGAGGAACTTTCAGATTAAGATGGACCAGGAAAAAAGTCCCGGTTATCTACTTCTGAAAATTAGCCTTCTGGATCACAAAGAATATTGTCTGATTCACTTGCTTTTGACATGCCGTCGGGAGGGATCGATCGCTGGAGGAGCGCATCCGGTTTGCTGAAATGGTGACTCAGCAAGGGTGAAGGGGACCGATGAGGAGATAGTCTGGTCTCACAGCAACAACCACAGATTGGAACGTGAGGCTGATGGTAAGGGTGGCAGAGGACTGTGCAGCATTTTGTTCCGCTCCACATAAGGCTTCTATGACGGCGTTGACTCCATGGCAGCTACCAACAACGACAGCATGTTCTGTAGACAAATAGCAGTGAAAGTATAATTGATAAGGACTTTATCCCTCCATCCTGTAGCGGATCTCTGTGTTTATTTCCGGCTGCCCACCCCAGTTCTCACAGCATCTGTTGTTCTCTGAAATGGGCCTTGATTTCTCCTGTTGGAGCAAGGGGGTGCTAGGATGTGATTGACGTTTTGAAAACGTAACTTTGGTCTGTAAGTGGAGAAAGGAACACAGGGGAAGTGAGTGAAGAGGGAGGCCAGTTAGGAGGCTATCCTGGAAATCCAAATGAGAGATAATTGCCATCACAATGGCGGTGGAGGTGATGAGGTAGTAGGATTGGGGATTCAAAGGTAAGGCTACTAGAAATTGCTGATTAATGGAATTGTAGATAAGAGAGAAAAAGAAGACTCAAAGATGACACCTAGGTTTTGGGCCTAAACATTTGATTTGGAGAAGAGTTCTCTGTTTGAGATATTTTGAATTTGAGAGTCTTATTTGATATTTATGTAGAGATGGCTAATGGTAGTGGTCTATGCAACATACTGAATTCTTTCTAAGAAGTTACCCCTTCCTATTGGGCACAGCCCAGGTAGGACTATATGGTCAAGACTATGCTGTTAGTGTTTATAGGAGTAGATTCAGCATACTAGTAATTAATCAACTACTAGAAAAATGTGCTATGTCTAAAATATAAAGCTCAATGAAAGAATGGAACATTTTGTTTTTCTTTTCTTTCTTTCTTTTTTTTTCCTGTTTTAAGGAAAGTTCATAAGAACAATGTAAACTTTTTATCCAGTGTTAGAATTCATCTGAAAACAATAACAAGCTCTTTTGGAAACATACTTCTGTGCCATCTGTAGATTCTTCCTTATATTTTGCATGCTCTGATTCCGACAAGAAAAATTGAAATGAAAATGAACATTATCAAGCTAAACAGGATCTTCTCTCTCCTCACCTATGCAGTATGGGGACTGGGCCATCACATCTCGAAGCCTCCTCCAGCTCTAGCCCTCTGATACCATGATGCCCCTTAACTACAATAGAGCATACATGTCCACATAATGAGGCCACTCTATTAAAACTTAGTCAATTTGTTTTCCAGATTACAGTTTCACAAAGATGTCTTCTTGATAAAGTATTTGCTAAGATTTAGGATAAAGGAATGTTGTTGCCAAGTAACCAGACTCATAGAAAGAAATGAGTTTGGCAGTACATAGGAGAAAATAAAAATGGAAATTCCAAAGGAAATTCTTCAAAAGCATAATTAAGAATTTGGTGTAAATGTTAAAATCTTATTTATCCTGCTAAAATATAAGCTACCATAGATGATATCAATCAATATTTCTGCAGTTTTGGAAATATAGGTGTTTTTATAAGTTGAGTTGTGTCCCCCAAAACACATATGTTGACATTGTATTCCCTGGTACTTGTGATTATCATTTGTAGGTTTGGAAATTGGCTTTTTTTAATATGTGATCAGTTAACTTAACGTGTGGTAATACTGGAGGAGGGTGGTCTCTCCTCCACTATTACTTGTGTCCCTATAAAAAGAAGAGAAAATATACACAGACACAGAAGATGGCTATGTGAAGACAGAAGCAGAGGTTGAGGCTAGCATCTCCAAGACAAGGAATGCCAAGGCTGCAAGGTACCATCAGAATGTAGGAAGAGGCAAGAAAGGACTTTCCCCCAGAAACTTCAGAGAGAGTAGAGTCCTGATGACACCTTAATGTCAGCCCTCTAACCTCCACAACTGTGAGACAATAAATTTGTGTTTTGTAAAGCCAACCCAGTCTGTGACAGTTTGTTGTGGTGGCCCTAGGAAACTAAAACAAGTATATTGAAAAAAGGTGACAATGGACTTTTACTCCTTCATTCACAAAATACATGTGAAAGTAATGGATTGAAAGAGGTTTTCTTATATCCATTGACTGAACGAAATCCTTTATGAGTAAGGAAGTCAGTGTGTGCAGAAATAAGCTTTCAGAGCAAGCAAGTCTAAGGGGCAATTCATTATGAGTAGAAAATATTCATAATTTCATTTATGGTTAGGAGTTACATATATTTTTAGGATTTCACTTTGCCCTTCACAATCTTTTCTACCATCCCTGGATACTAAGTGCACACACTTTCTTTTTTTTTTTTTTTTGTTTCTAAACTCTATTCTACCTGTCCATCAAATTTTGACTCTAGAGATTATAGTGCCATTTTCATTTTTCCCTTCTTTTTTCCTAGACAAAAAGAAACTGCTTATTTGATCTTTCTCACCGAAATAGGGAAGAGAGAGTTTAATAGCTTGAACAAAATCCTTTATTTTATATATCAAAGCTATTCTCTTCATACAGTGTCTTTTACAGTGCTGACAAAATTGCATTCTATGGGCAAAATACCCCATGCACTTTTCTATGTTTTGGGTATTTTTAATCTCCATTAACATGATTAAGATCTGTACATATGCACTGAAATGACCACTCAAAGAAGGAGCAGTTAGACCCAAGTCTTAGTGGTATGGAAACCTTTCTTAGGATGAAGTGTCATCATTTCTTTGTAAGCCAGCCATCAAGTATTGATTACAAACTGAACATAGAAATGCCTGTGACCTACTTAAGAATGAGTAACATACATTTTTAAATTGATTTTATTTTCTATTGCATTTCATTTGGGGTTTTATACCATCTGTATATGTTCAAGGACAAAAATAAATGGTAGAAACTGCAGCAAGTTTTCTCAGCCTATAAAAGCAAGAATAATACGATCATCATTTCTGTGGAACATACTACTATATGTTGTTGTTGTTATATGCCGTCAAGTCGGACCCGACTCATAGCGACCCCTCCTTGGGTTTCTGAGGCAGTATCACTACGGAAGTAGATTGCCCAACCTTCCTTCCGAGGAGTGGCTGCTGGGTTTGAACCGCCAAGCTTCTGGTTATCAGTCAAGTGCCGTAGGCACTATGCTAACAAAGCTTCTATACTACTATATATCCACCTTCATATATCCCCTTCTTCCATATTAGCAAAATGTTTAGCTGTCATATGGTCACCATAATGCTGACTACATTTTCCAGCATCCCTTGTGGCAAGATGTGCCCATATAACTAAATTATGAGCAATGGGTTATTTGTAGAATGAACATGTGAACATTGCAGATTGGGCCCTTAAAGTGAAAGGGTGTGCCCTATTTCCCTCCCCTCCCTTCCCCCATCTCCACCCCTAATACTGACTAGTGATCATAGTTGTGTACAGTCTTGAGCTATTCAGTTAAGTACTTATATCTTGTTGAAGTAGTTTTATTTTGAGTCTCTGCTTCATAATAATTCTATATACTAACTAATACTATGTCTGTTTCTGCAGGCAAAGATATCCCTCCCCAAAAGTCTGTTTATAGGAATGCCAGCAGGAGGGGTTTGCCTTTTAGAGTATAGCAGGTGGGTTGTTACCTTGAACATGCTAAATAAAGATGACACTCTAGGGTAGGAGATGCTGACTCTTTTGTGATGGTAATATGTACCCTGTATCACTGCAAAAAGAAAATAGAAAAATTAGGTAAAAATCTTTCTTTTTGTGCTCTTCAAAAACAAATTTAATGAAGTTGATTTTCAAATGTTCATAAAAGGCATTAATTCACTCACAGTTTTATTCAAAGCATTGTATTGATCATCGACTATGAGCACGTCCTCTGTTTGTCTAATATTTGAAAAGGGACAAATACTGAGCTAAATTAAAGTAGATCTGTATTTGAAAATATCTCTAAATCCTACTAGGTATAAAACTCTTGACAATTGACATAACCTTTCTTGGAGCCAGGTTTTTCATCTGTAAAGGAGGTTAATGTTGGCTGGGTTCTAATTCAAAGGTTTGAATGAGATAACGTTAAGAAAGCCCTTAGCAGGGTCTATCTAAAGAAACCATTCGATATGTTTGTTAGTGTACCTTTGGGTGCTGCTATTGCTGTCATCTTTATCAAGTCCTGATATTTCGGGGACTTGCAATCCGGGAGAGGAGATCAGATGTGTTCTCAATTGATCATAATACAAAATTATAAAACATACCACAAGCAGTTCCATGAGGGTTTTAATCAAGTGGTTGTTCCTGGCTGGGGAGATTAGAGGATACTTCCTGAAGGACATAGCGGTTTAACTGGATATTAAAAGCTAAGAGATCTCTTCAGAGGTAAAGATGAAAGTCAGTAAGAAAAGCTTTTCCATTGGATAAGATAGTAGGAGCAAAGGCACAATGCTCATGTGATTATACTGGTTTTACAATTGTGAAGAGACATGAAAACTCCTTATAAAGCCAGTTTCAAAAGGAAAGGGAAGTTTTGAAAAAGATTTAAAAAAACAATAAATAGTGGCAATAAGTACTTTTTCCATGAGAAGTGGAGCCTTGGAAATCAATGGAAGCCCCAGACTAAATATTGACCCTGTGTCTGTAGTCAGGTTTTGAGGAGGACCAGACATATGCTTCCTGGGACCTCAGATGGAAAATGGCACACAAGCATCACTGAGATGGATCTAAAATAAAGCATTGGAAGCTTAGATGTCTGGATCTGACTCAAGAATTTAATCTGCAGCTATATAAGATGTAAACTGGTCTCCTTCCAAATCAAATAAACTGTGCCTTTGGTGATAAATTAAAAACAAATATTTTGTTAGCCACAGCCAATCTCTGTGGAGTATGAGGGCAAATTTTTTCTCTGCAGCCATAAGTTTCACCACAATATTGAGATCCTCAAGATCTTCTGAGTTTCTTGAACACAGTCTAATCAGCTGAAATTCTGAAAATGGATAATGCATACCATAGTACTATTTGCCAGAGATAAGGGATTTATTTTATTATCTACATTTCATGTCTTTTAATATTCCTTCCAAGAAATTGTGTGCTTTGACGAATTAAGAAATAAAACTGAAGCAATGCAAGAAGCAGAGAGACATGAGCACTATTTAGTAAATATGAAAGTTAAAAAATAATTTCACTTGTACTCCATGCATACAAATTACCTCCATCTCCACAGAGTATGAAGACTATTGACTCTAGATATTGATAACAGGAAAAAAAAAAAAGACATTTCTAAAGAAGCTATTATGATCAGAGTATGTGTTTAGTGTCTTACTTTATATTCACTCTCATATGTGTAATTTTTTTGTAAAAATACTTTCCCACTCATCTATTACAAAAGTTGAGCAAATTACAAAAGTTGAGCAAATGCGTAAATAATATTGGAAAGGAGGAGGAGTTTAGAATAATATGCAAGGTTGAGCAAAATAGATGTTTGCCTTGTTTCATTCCCATTAAAATTGCAGTAAACTAATACTACTAATGGGAGCTCTGGTAGCATAGTGTTTAAGACACTGGACTGCTAACCAGAGGGCTGGCAGTTCAAACCCATCAGCCACTCCTGGGAAGGAAGATGGGGCAATCTACTTCTGTAGTAATACTGCCTCAGAAACCCAAGGAGGGGTCGCTATGAGTTGGGTCCAACTTGAAGGCACATAACAACAACAACACAACACTACTACTACTAATAAAAAGTACAAAACAATCAGAGTAGAGGGACAAAAGATGTGGGAGTGTTCGTGTCTAAGAGATCTTAAGAAATTTATTGAAGACAATAAATGAGAAGCATACTGATAGCTAATGCAGCCAGTTAATAAAAGTTAAAGACCAAAGCAAAGAAGGAAGCTCATGAGTGCTGCAGAACCCTGGGGTGGCTTGGCATTCGGAAACATCATGAGGAATAAAAATTGATGGCAAGACATGGGCCAGGAAACGGTGGTTTTAATTGAAAGACTACAGATAAAACTGTAAGTAGAAGGTCAATAGAAATGAGGGAAACCCTTTAGGAAATGGATTGACACAATAGCCGTTACAATGGAGGACTCAGACATACTGAAGCTCATGAGGACGGCACAGGAGAAAGCGGCACCGTCAGTTGGAGTGGACAGAGTGGCAATTCATGACAGCAACATAAATGAACTGTGACCTCCACACCTCAAGCTTCACCTGCAGAAAAGCCCAATAAAACACAGACCCAGACACCCATAAAACACAAACACAGAAAAAAAGAAAAGAAAAGAAAAACAATTACCCAAAGGTAAAGAAACGACAGTGAATGACACAAGACAAGCCTACGCATTTAAACACAGGAGACCAAAGCCCTAGTGCCCAGGCCTTCACTCCCTCTTCCTGGAAGCCAATTGGCAAGCTCTTTCCACTTACACGTATATAAAGCTTGTGCATACTTAGACTTTTTTATTTGCTTTTCTCTTTCTGTTTGATTTTCTTTTCTTTTTTTAAAAGACTCAAACGCACTCTTTTTTAAGTATGGAGGTATAAAATTTGTTCACTAATTCATTCTACCAACTATTTATTCATTCAATAATAAACTATTCGAAAAGTATGTGAGGGGGAGGAAACTAAAAAGTTAGGTTTACTGAAAATAGTTTAATTTACCCACACAAACAAAACAATAAAAAGTAGCCATAGAAATGTGAGGACTTGTGTTTTGTAATAACGACATTGATATCTGTTAATACTACTGAATATGAGTTGTTTCCCGCTGTGACAGACCCTGTGGATGCAGTGATGAATAATATATGGCCTTGATTTTCAAGAAGTTTACGGATTCATGGGGAAGCCGACCTAGACGTGCTGCAGCAGGGATATTCCATGAGCTCTAGAGAATGCAGAGGAGCAGCCCTGAACCCCAAAAGTCAGGGCTGAGGACAGGGAGGTTCAGGAGATAGGGTGATTGAGAAAACAATATTTCAGGGTCTCTTCATGAACTGAACTGGGATAGAGATGTCATTTTAAAAATAAACAAATGAAATCTAATGAAAAACATGTTCCGCCTCTAGTGATAGACTAAAAAGAGTGTGGAATAAAGCCAGAATTGAGAAACATGATCCAGTGGCTCCAAAATACATTCACATTGTTTGTGAAGATGACTTTCAACAAGAGAAATGGATGCCTTTTTTCTATTCTCCTACAGTGACCTTCTGCTTTCCTTACAGTCTCACGTATTTACTCTTGCTTTTCACATTTGTCTATGTCATGTGCCTGCAACAAAGTAGTTACCCAATATATGTTTATTGAATTATAAAATTAATGAATTTACTAATGAATGTAGAAATTCATATATCAATGACAATGCTGTTGTATCACCTTTCTTTGGACTTAAATATGGATCTCTTGCAGTCTGTTGGCCAGGTAGCTGTCTTCTGAATTTTTTTGACATAAACGAGTGAG
>NW_006922218.1:88521-89693 GCF_000298275.1 Orycteropus afer afer | reverse complement strand
CGTCACCTCCTAAAATGGATGAACATCAAACATTTCTTTTTGTTACAGTGACTCTGTGTATTCCTTCCATCTTCTTTTGATGTTTTCTACATTGTTTAATATCTTGCTCTTGCTGTTGTTGTTTGATGCTATTGAGTCGGCTCCAACTCATAGCAATCCTATGTAAAAAAGAATGAAGCACTGCCCTGTCATGTGCAATCCTCACAATCTTTGCTATACTTAAGCCCATTGTTGCATCCAACTGTGTCCATCCATCTTGTTGAGGGTCTTCCCCTTTTTCACTGACCCTCCACTTTACCAAGCATGATATCCTTCTTCAAGAAAAAAACCCTTCTGACAACATAACCAAAGTAGGTGAGATGAAGTCTAAACATTCTCTCTTCCAGGGAGCATTCTAACTGCACTTCTTCCAGGGCAGATTTGTTCAATTATCTGGCAGTCCATAGTATTTTCAGCATTCTTCACCAACCCAATAATTCAAAGGCATCAAATCTTCCTTGGTCTTCCTTATTCATTGTCCAGCTTTCACATGCATGTGAGACAGTTGAAAAGATCATGGCATGGGCTGGATGCACCATAGTCTTCAAAGTTACATCTTTGCTCTCCAACAGTTTAAAGAGGTCTATTGCAGAAGATTTTTCTAGTGCAATATGACATCTGATTTCTTGACTGCTGCTTCCATGGGTATTAATTATGGATCCAAGTAAAATAAAATCTTTGCCAACTTGAATCTTTTCTTCATTGTCTTTGTTATCTACTAATGATCTAACAGAAAATAGCATGAATGGATGACTCTAACAAACAGGATTTATTGTTCTGTAGCTTAGGAGGCTAGAAGTCCAAGTTCGAAGTGCCAGTTCTAGTTGCTGGGTAAAGGCTCCTCAACCTTAGGCTTCAGCTCTACCTCTTGCTCCTGGACCACTGATGCTGGAGGCATCTCTTAACTGAAGCAGCTGGTGGTTGCTGTCACTGACAAACTCAAAGTCAACAAGTAAAATGGCACAGTCCCAAAATTTGCAAGGAACATGGAAGGCCACTAGTTCAAGTACAGAAATAGTCTCAAGATCAGCAGGCAACAAGTACAGGCTCCTGAATGAAGACTTGTCCACACGCAGGGTCCAAGTGTACCAAAAACTCAAAGACTTTCTCAAAGTGGTGTTTTTTTTTTTTTT
>NW_006922218.1:86652-88186 GCF_000298275.1 Orycteropus afer afer | reverse complement strand
TGGTGAAGATTTGGCTCTTTGAAATCTACAAGTTGTGGTGGTTCCACCCCCAAGACCTTGGTTCTAATTTTTGAGGCTGAGGCAGCTCTGCTTTCCATTCCCTTGGTCTCTCAGCTTCTACCAATTAATGTCTGAAAGCAATTAACTCTGCCAGGAAGCTTCTTGACCAAAGGCACTCAGCTTTCTCTCTCTTTGGGCCAGCAAGTCAGTGGTTCTGTCCCAGACTGATCTCTACAAATGAGTGGCCAAAGGCAACCCTCTCTGCCATGAATCCTCCTGTCCCAAAGTATCCAGCTTTCTCCTCCTTGAGCTAGTAGGCTTGTCGCTCTGTCTAATGCCAGTCTCTTTGCCAGTCTCTCTGCTGGTCTCGCTACTAACCTCTCAGTTCAGGGATCTTGGGTCCAAGAATGCATTGCACTCCTGTTTCCACATTTCATATATCTGTTAAACAGTACTCCATTCTCTTGGTATCCAATTCTGTTTTTGTTCTTTTGTGCCACTCCGACAAAAATACCACAAGTGGATGATTCTGAAAAAAAAAAAAAAAAAAAAGGATTTATTCTCTTAGTTTAGAAGGCTAGAAGTCTGAGTTCTAAATGCTAGCTCTAGGGACTGGGTAAAGGCCCCTCAACCTTGGGCTTCAGTTGTGCCTCTTGCTTCTAGCCCACTGAAGCCAGAGGCATCTATTAACTCAAGTAGCTGCTGAGGCTGACAAACCCAAGGCCAACAAGTAAATTGGCATAGTCTCAAAGTTAGCAAGAAAATAGCAGGCCACTAGTTCAAGTCCATATAAAGTCTAAAGATTGGCAGACAACATGGCAGGCTGCTGAATGAAGGGTAAACTACATTCAGGCTCTAAGCATGCCAAAAATTCAGAGACCGTTCTCAAAACTTCTTATATACTATAAGTAGACCACATCCCTAAGGCATCTACTCAGTTGCTCACAGTGGACTTCACCATGGAGTTGATTACCAGTCATGTCATGAGGAATCACTACATCCAGCAGCCCAGCCACTCAAAAGCAGGCCCAGCCAAGTTGACATATAACCTGAATTACTACATCCGTTTACCACAGTATTGTTTATTGGTCCAGTTGTGAGTATTTTAATTTTCCTTATGTTGAGTTATAATCCATACTGCAGACTCTAGTCTTTGATCTTCATCATTAAGTTCTTCAAGTCATCTTCACTTTCAGCAAGCAAGGTTGTGTAATTTGCATATCACAGATTGTTAATGAGTATTCCTCCAATCCTGATGCCATGTTCTTCTTCATATAGTTCACTGTCTCAGTGGACAGATTAAATAAGTATCATGAAAAGCTACAACCCTGATACACACCCTTCCTGATTTTAAACCATGCAATATCCCCTTGTTCTGTTCAAACAGCAGCCTCCTAGGCTATGTATGGGTTCCTCATGAACACAATTCAGTGTTCTGGAATTCCCATTCTTTGCAATGTTATCTATCATTTTTATGATCTACACAGTTGAATGCTTTAGTACAGTCAGTAAAACACAAGTAAACATCTTTCTG
>NW_006922218.1:81152-86312 GCF_000298275.1 Orycteropus afer afer | reverse complement strand
CATTAGCAAGTTTCAGAGGCTCTTCTGACATTCACTTTTGTCTTTTCTTCCTTTCCTGTTTTTTAATAATCTTTTACTCTCTTCATGTATGATGTCCTTAGTGTTATCCCAAAAATTCATCTAGTCATTGGACACTGCTGTTCAATACATGAAATCTATTCTTCAGGGGGTGTCTAAATTCAAGTGAGCTGTAATCAAGGTTATATTTTGGCTCGCATATTTCTTTTTAAATTTTCTTCAGCTTCAAATTGACCATGTATATGAGCAACTAATGGTCTATTTCACAGACTTGCTTTGACTGATGATATTGAGCTTCTTCACTTCTTTCCACAAATATTGTTGATGTGATTCCTTTGTCATATCATATTGCCTTCCTTGGTTAGGTTAATTAACTACCTTCAAAATTGTGACTTTAAAGTGCTCTAATCCATGTGCAAGGAACTCTGATGGCACAGTAGTTACAGCATCTTGTTGATAAACTGAAGAGCAGTGGTTCAAACCTTACAACTGTTCTGTGGTAGACAGACGAAGCTGTATGCTTTTGCAAAGATCTATAGCCTTGGAACTTCCATGAAGCAGTCTGACTCTGTCCTGTAGGGTGGCTATGACTTGGACCTAACTCAGTGGCAATGGGTAATGGGTAGTTCATGTACAGTAAATGAAAACAAGTTCATGGTATATAAAAACCTTCAAAAATATAAAGCAATATCACATGAAAGGCATAATTTAATTTATCATTATCATCTTCATATTTAATAGGAAATTTTTAGACCTGTCTCAAATTCTTAAAGTTTCAATTTTAGTCACTTATATATTATGACTAAAATTGAAATTATATATTATGAGGGAGCTCTGGTAGCGTAGTGGCTAAGGCACTTGACTGCTAACCAGAAGGCTGACGGTTCAAACCCACCAGCCACTCCTCGGAAAGAAGGTTGGGCAATCCTACTTCCGTAGTGATACTGCCTAGGAAACCCAAGGAGGGGTCGCTATGAGTCGGGGCCGACTCGACGGCACATAACAACAACAACAACATATATTATGAAATTTGGAGCAATTGAAATTTATCTGAAATGCCTACTATTATTATTATTATACAGAATATTGTGTAAAATTAGTTACAAATATATAAACTATCACTTGTCACTGAAGAGTTTTCATGATTAGAAACTTACTGCTAGTACATAATATTTAAAGTTCAGTAAAAATCTTTACAATAAAGTATTCTAGCTATTTTTCAATAATTTCATTGATGGACAACTACCATTTATAGAATATTTATTATGTTATGGACACAAGGTTCTGTACTATTTTAACAGCATTTAAATCATCTGTACAGCAACCTGTAAGGTAAGAATTTTTATTCCCATTTTTCATGTAGTAAAATTAATTGGGTTAAACTCCATAGCCAAGGATAAACTTAAAATTAGAAAGACTTGGATTTGTGATGAAAATCATCATCTAACCCTTGAGTTTTATTTTGCTGAGTTCATTATTTATTTGATTGCCTTAAGCAATGTATATAAGATGGTCCAATATTATTAACAACAGCTAATTATAAATATACCCCTAAAAACAACATGCTTTGCATTGCACACAGAGAGCCTATTTACTCAGCCACATCGTTCATTAGTGTCATAGCTGACAGCTCACCTTTCTCCTCACAGTACCAAGATTGTCAATCAGATGGAATGTTTCCATTTACACCTGCATCCTATTATTTGCATAATATCCATGCAAGTTTTACTCCTACCATTTCAATTTATAGGCACGGGTAACATGTCACCGATGTGTGTAGGTGGTACAGATAATTCAAGGGAGAAATATAATTAGGAAAAGAGAATAATTTTTGTCTGAAGGATATAGGTATCCTATTTTGTATTTAAAATTGTATTTCCTTAATTTATACAAACTTTTATGTAGAATGAATATTCAGTGATCCACATAGGAGTCACTTGGGGAAATAATGAATTTGTTACAATGTGAATTTAGGTATGACACACCGTTTTCCCCCATGGAATCTAGTGATTACATATGAGAAGCTTGGATGGCACAGTCTTCACTAGATGTCAGCTTCAGTCCTGTAGCTCAGTGACATGATAATAAAGATTCCTTTTTCTTGTTCTGTATGTTATTGTTCCACTAATATATTCATGATAATATCTTCATGTTTACACTACCCTTCAATGTAGATGCAATGAGACATACCCATAATTACAATTTGTATTTTAAAAGAAATTAATTCCATTTAGATTTTAAAGTAATAATCCATAGCATTGTTATTTTCTCTGATTTTTCGTCAGCATGATTCTTGACATTCTGTCATGTTTTCACCACCAGCCAACTCCCACTGAGTCAGACACTAAAGTAAACTTTCCCAAGGATAATCTACTTCACTCTGCTGCCAGTTGGATGAAAATCATGAATGTTTTCTCAACACTACCTCAATGAAATTCTTCAGTCCCCTGTTTCTTTCTAAGAACCTCTGCTATGTCACATTATGTATGGGGTTACAGGTCTGAGTGAAATATTCTTTTCCATTCAGTTATAGAATTTTCTTCATAAGGTACTTAAGAGCTTTATCTGTGTGTTCCCCATAGAGATGGTGAAAGTAGTTCCATTTGCATTCTTATTGATGACACTCTCAAAACTCAGCCTGTTGGAATGAGCACCTAAGTCCTCATGTTCTTTCTTCTCTCTGTCTGTCTGTCTCTCTCTCTCTCTGTGTCTTTGTCTTTGTCTGGTTTGTGTTTTATATAAATATATTCGCACACCCACAGGACAGGTAGATTAAATTTCAAATGGTTGAGAGGATTCAGATTACATAAGAATCTCTGATTCAGACCTATTTTCAGAATCTGTTTAAAATATATGCTTTTGAATGCAGTATAATCTCATGTAAACCTGGGTCTTGGAGGCTGCTTTGCTCTTGGATGAGGCTCTATACTAAGGCCAGGACCTGAGGTAGGCTGGCCCAGGGTTTGGAGGCTGTTGGGCAATCTACTTCTGTAGTGATACTGCCTTGGATACCCAAGGAGGGGTTGCTATGAGTCATGTCCGACTCCACGGCACATAACAATAACAACAAATTTCACTTGGGGATGGCTCTATACTAAGACCAGGGTGTGAGTAGGTGGGCCTGGAGCTGGGAGCTGCGTTTTGCTTGGGGTCAGCTGTATATTAAGACCAGGGCCTGACATAGGTGACCCTGGGGCTGGGGGTTGCTTTTTCTTGGGGGCAGCTCAAGAAAATATTAAGGCCAAGACCTGAGGTAGGTGGGCAGAGTTATGCATGGTGGGCAGGTTTCAGTAGAGCTTCTGGGCTAGACAAACTCAGAAGAAGGAAGAAGCCATCCATTTCTCAAACAATTGACCAGGGAAAACCTTATGAATAGCAGTGAAAGACTGTCTTATATATTACTGGAAAACTTTATGAATAGTCTTGAAACATTGTTTGATATAGTGCTAGAATATGAGCCCATCTGGTTGGAAAGCACTCAAAATTTGACTGGGGAAGAGCTGACTCCCCGCAGTAGAGACGACCTTATGGATAGAGTAAAGCTTTCAGGGCCTCCTTTGTCTGATGTGGCATGACTCAAAATAATCAGAAACAGATGCAAGTATCCATTAATAATTGGAACATGGAATGTATGAAGTATGAATCTAGGAAAATTGGAAGTTGTCAAAAATGAAATAGAACACATAAAGATTGCTCTCTTAGGCATTGTTGTTGTGTTGTTGTTGTTATGTGCCATCGAGTCAGCCCTGACTCATATCGACCCCTCCTTGGGTTTCAGAGGCAGTATCACTACAGAAGTAGGATTGCCCAACCTTCCTTTCGAGGAGTGGCTGATGGGTTTGAACTGCCAGCCATCTGGTGAGAAGTCAAGTGCCTTAGCCACTATGCTACCAGAGCTCCCCTCTTAGGCATTAGTGAGCTGAAATGGATTGGTTTAGGCCATTTTCAATCAGACAACCATATGGTCTATTATTTCTGAGAATGACAAATTAAAGAAGAATGGTGTGGCATTCATCATCACAAAGAGTGTTTCAAGATCAGTCCTGAAGTACAGCACTGTCAGTGAGAGGATAATATCCATATGGCTACAAGGAAGACCAATGAATACTACTATTATTCAAATTTATGCATGAACTACCAAGCCAAAGATGAGGAAATTGAAGGTTTCTACCAACTTCTGCAGTCTGAAATTGGCCAAACATGCAATTAAGATATGCTGATTATCACTGGTGACTGGAATGTAAAAGTTGGAAACAAAAAAGGGTTACTGGTAGTTGGAAAATATGGCTTTGGTGATAGAAACAACACTGGAGATGGCATGACAGAATTTTGCAAGACCAATGACTTATTCATTGCAAGTACCTTTTTTCAACAACATAAGCAAAGTCTATATATGTAGACTTTACCACATGGAATGCACAGGAATCAGATTGACTACATCTGTTGCAAGAGGAGATGAAAAGCTAAATATCTTCAGCCAAAACAAGGCCAGGAGCTGACTATGGAACAGATCATCAAGTGTTCATATTCACGTTCAAGATGAAATTGAAGGCAATTAAAAAAAGTCCATGAGAGCCAGAACATGACCTTCATAATAACCCTCCTGAATTTAGAGACTATTTAAGGAATACATTTGATACACTGAACATCAGTGACTGAAAATCAGAGGAATTGTGGGATGATATCAAGTATATCATCATGAAGAGAGCAAGAGGTCATTAAAAAGGCAAGAAAGGAATAAAATATCAAAATGGATGTCAGAAGAGACTCTGAACTTGCCCTTGAGAGGACAATAGCTAAAGCAAATGGAAGAAATGACAAGATAAAAGAGCCGAACCAAAGATTTCAAAGAGCAGCTCTAGCAGACAAAGCCAATTACTATAATGAAATGTGCAAAGAACTGGAGTTAGAAAACAAAAAGAGAGCTCCAGCAAGATGGCAGACTAGGCAAAGACTGCACAGACCCTCTTCAACAAAGAAAAGGGAAACCTATAAACACAGACACAGAAGACAATCTTGGATGCCTGAGCCTTGAAGGGAAGGATATAGAAGTGGACTAAACCCCAACTAGCAGAAGAATGTGCATGAAAATACCAAAAAAAGAGACATACGGAGCTGCGGTCTGGCAGCGATCCTGACAGC
>NW_006922218.1:76575-77104 GCF_000298275.1 Orycteropus afer afer | reverse complement strand
TGTACACACTCCAAAGAAAGGTGATCCCATAGAATGTGGGAACTATTGAAAAAAATCATTAATATCACATGCAAGTAAAATCTTACTGAAGATAATTCAAAAACAGTTACAGGAGTATATTGACAGAGAACTTCCAGAAATGCAAGCTGGATTCAGAAGAGTACATGAGATGAGGGATATCATTGCTGATGTCAGATGGATCTTGGCTGAAAGCAAAGAATGCCAGAAAGATGTTAATTTATGTTTTATTAACTATGCAAAAGCGTTTGATTGTGTGGATCATAACTAATTATGGATAATATTGAGAAGAATGGAAATTCCAGAATACTTGATTGTACTCATGAGGAACCTCTGCCTTGACCAGGAAGCTATCATTCAAACAGAACAAGGGGACATTCTTCTTGTTGTTATGTGCTATAGAGTTGGGCACGACTCATAGCAACCCCTCCTTGGGTTTCTGAGGCAGTATCACTATGGAAGTAGATTGCCCAACCTTCCTTCTGAGGAGTGGTTGGTGGGTTTGAATCTC
>NW_006922218.1:63233-75660 GCF_000298275.1 Orycteropus afer afer | reverse complement strand
ATGTGAGAGCTGGATAATGAATAAGGAAAACCGAAGAAGAGTTGATGCTTTTGAGTTGTGGTGCTGGTGAAGAATGCTGAAGGTACCATGGACTGCCAAAAGAACTAACAAATATGTCCCGGAGGAAGTGCAGGTCATGTTGTCAGAAGGGACCATTCCCTGGAGAAGGATGTCATGCCTGGTAAAGTGGAGGGTCAACGAAGGAGGGAAGGTCTTCAATGAGATGGATTGACATGGTGGCTGCGACAATGGGCTCAAGTATAGCAAGGATCATGGAGCTGGCGTGGGATCTGGTGGTGTTTCATTCTGCTGTGTATGGGGTTGCTGTGAGTTGGAAACAACTCGATGGCACCCAACAACAACAACAAAATATGGTTATTATTATTGTTAGCTGCTGTCCAATTGATTTTGACTCATAGTGACTACATGTGACAGAGTTAGAACTGCTCCATAGATTTTTTTTTTGTCTGTAATCCTTAGTGGTCTTTTTCCCAAGGAGACACTGGCTGGGTTCAAATTGCCAGCCTTTAGGTTACCAGGCTGGTGCGTAGTGTTGTTCCACCAGAGCTCCTCAAAATTAATTGGTGCTATAAAGTTTAATCTTTAGTGACAACTCATCACCTTCAAATTAAAGAATACATCAGCCTATGTTGATTCTTCCTCAAAAACAACTGGGCCTGATGAAACCAGATATCCACAAATGTTATGTCCCACTGACCCGTGACATTGTTCTTGAAATTTCTCCTTTTACTTTCTGGGTTAAACCACTATGGATTCAAAAGTTTCCTGTTACAAATGCAGATGTTGTGATTCGGACCATACTGGGAATTTTTAATACATTTATGTAATAGCATTTGTACAAGGTTACCAGGATCCTAATAGGATAAAGAAAAATCAGGAAGGTTTTAACTGGCAAAAGTTTGAAGGTTCAGAACTCTAGAGAGAGCAATATGCAATATGTATTGAGTTTTCCAATTATAATGGGGAACCAGAAATAGACAGAAACAGAAAAGGTAAACTAAGGTACACATTCTAATGATGAAGGTATCTTACTCACAGTTTATTGGTCTCCAGTAAGTTTAAAGATATAATAAGATACTTCATAAAACCAAGCATAAGGAGGATGTGTCTGGACACGACTATTCGCCTTTTATAGGTCCATAAAACTAACGAATTTCTAATCACAGCATGAAAAAAAAATCATAAAAGGAGGCTTATGTAGGACACACATGAGGGCATAACTATGGGGGGTGGGGACGGGGGTTACTGGGCAGGGAGGGGAGGAGACTGGGTTAGGGTTGGGGAAGGTAAATGGGGAGTGAAACTAAATGTACACAAAATGTTGAATGTAAAACAAACTCTGCTCTGTAAACTTGCACCTAAAGCACAGTAATTAAAAAATTAAAAAAAAAAAAAAATTAAAAAAAAAAAAAAAAGAGTCTTATGGAAAAACTTTGTAGCCCCAGTAAGACAGGCATACCTGGAGACATTGTGGATTGGGTTCCAGAGCACCAAAATAAAGCTAATATCACAATAAAGTGAGTCATGCAAATTTGTGCTTTCCCTGTGCATATACAAGTTATATTTTCACTATACTGTAGTTGATTAAATGTGAAATAGTGTTATGAAACAAAAGTATTGTGAGAATTACCAAAATGTCACACAGGGTAATGGAGTGAGTACACACTTTTTGAAAAATCGTGCTGATAGACTTGCTCAACCCAGGGTTGCTATAAACATTCTATTTGTGAAAAATGCAGTATCTGTACAGCGCAATAAAACGAAGTATGTTAGTTTAAGTCAAAAATTCTGAAAATGTTTCCTTATCATGGGTGCTGGGAGAAGACTTCAATCCATTTTCTCTCAATCCATCCATCTGTAAAATTACTATTCTGATGATTAAACATTTCTAACATCTTCAGAATATCCTGAGCATGTATAAAGACATTGTTTGTGCCCTCTAGGAGCATAATGACGCTTACCACCTACATCTGGAAATGTCTTGGGGATTGAAAAACTATTTCAAAGTTCCAGGAGCTACTCAGAAGAAATGTGCTGGATAATTACAGATATTATTATAGATGAATGGACATGTTCCATTAAACATTAGAATCAGTTACCAAGGGAGCTTATAGAAACTTCTTCTCTGGAGAGCTTTGTTTAAAAAAAAGAAAAAAAGGCAGGTGGGTGTACATTTGCCTGTGATGGTTAAGGTGGATCTGTGCCTAGCACAAATTGGGAGAGATATAGAGGGAAAAACCAAATGAAATTTCATTTATATCAACATTAAAGGCATGTAAAGAACACAGATGAAAAGAGATCAGCTTGAAACACAGAGTATAGGTTCCAACTGAGCTAGGAATTGGGAGATGAAGAATAATTAGTTATATTAAACAAATGAATATCTACTTAATGAATTGCTATGCACTCTCCATTTTTGTTTCTGATATGTCCGAAATATATACATCCTGAAAAACAAAGCATCACTTCTTTCTTTATTTATTTTTATTGTGCTTTAGGTGCAAGTTTACACAGCAGAGTTTGTTTTACATTCAACATTACATGTACAGTTAATTTCACTCCCCATTTACCATCCTGAACCCTAACCCAGTCACCTCCCCTTCCTGCCCAGAAACCCACATTCCCTGTGCCCTTCATAGTTATGCACTCCTGTGTGTCCTGCATTTCCTCCATGAGAATGTTGCCCCTCTGGTGCCCCATAGTCTATTGCTTCAAGGGATGCATTTCCATAGAGTATGTAGGTGTGTCACCCTGGGTTGAGTGGTCTGCATGTATATCTTGTTTACTATGGGGTTGAAAGCCAGCCCCTGGGAATGAGTTTTATTGCAGGCCCAGAATATATCCTAGGGTCATAATATTGGGGGTCTCATCAGACTCCATCTGACCAGTAATTCTGGTCATTATTGGGTTTTGGGGTTTTGTTTCACATTTTTTGTCCCACTCTATCCAGGATCTCCAGATTTGATCCTTTCCTGAGTGGTTGACATTGGTTACCAGACATCATATAGTTCTTCAAAAGCAAAACTTCTCATGTTAGAAAGAGATGTGAAACTAAATTTCTCATCAATGATGTTTAATGAATTGATTAAATCAGATAAAGTCAATAATAATAGTAACTTGGAATATTCTAAGAATGAGGTATTCTGAACCAGCACTTTAAAAAAAAAAAAAAAAAAAGTAATCAGTTCCTGAAAGAAATTAATCAAATATTTTTAAAATCTAAGCCATTTGATAACAAATATTTCTAAAGCTGTGCACCCTTGTGTGCCCAAGTTCAGTAAAATAAATATAGTATTTTCTATATTTATAGAAAGGAGCCCTGATGGAATATTTAAAGTGCTTAGCTGCTAACCAAAGGTTGGTAGTTTGAACCAACAGCCACTCCACAAGAGGAAGATGTGGCAGTCTGCTTCTGCAAGATGTACAGCCTTGGAAACCCTATGTGGTAGTTACACTCTGACCTATAGGGTCACTGTGACTGCTAATTAACTTGATGGCAGTAGGCTTAGTTTTGATTTTGATTTTATAGAAGATCCTTGGGAATTGAATATATTTATATTTATGGAACATACATATATGTAAATTCCAATGATTCAAAAGCTCCAACATTGCATTTATCTTCAGGTTCAGATAATCAGATAAAATCCTCTCAGAGATAGGTTTGATTGGAAAGAACTCAATGCAACTGCTCAATTATATCAAGAAAGTCCTTGATGTGAGCTTTAGTTGAGGTCAATTGTTTCTTTCTCATGAAATCTTAATAAAAGATGAACAACTGCGTGACCTTCTGAGAAGGATAACGTAACCACCTGTTGGCAGAATTAATTATTGACTCAAGGTCTGTGAAATAGCCTTCAACTGAATTATTTTCACAATCTCTTGAAACTTGTCTTCTTCCCTGGCATTATCACCACTATGAGTTGACAGGAGTGTCTAAAACATTATCTATTATTTCTGCATGACAAGCCCAGTGGATTAGGTCAATCTCCTTGTCAGTTTCAACCCACTACTCTGTCTGACTTGTATGGAGATGCATGCTGAGGTAGAGTCCTGGTGTAGTAATCAGAGGGCCTGGATTCTAAAGCCTTGCTCTATAACTTTGACAGGAATCTAATTTTTTTAGTTCTCAATTTCTTCAAATATGGAATTTAAAAAACAAAATATATCGAGTCAACTCTGACTGTGACTCATGGCAACTCCATGTGTGTCAAAACAAAACTGTGCTCCATAGGGTTTTCAAAGGCTGAATTTTGGACGTGGATCACCACTCCTTTCTTGGACATCAATTACTAACCTTTATTTTAGCAGCCAAGCACATTAATTGTTTGCAAAACCCAAGGCTATCATATATGAAACAATTACTTTTAATTAGATCATTACTTAGTGTTCTGGTTACCTAGTACTGCTCTGACAAGAAATACACCGCAAATGGGATGGCCTTAACAACAGGAGTTTATTCTTACAATTTGAAGGCTTTAAGCCCAAGTTCAAAATGCCAGACTCTAGGGGCTGGGTGAAAGCCCCTTAACCTTGGGGTCCAGCTCTGCCTCCTGCTCCTGGCCCAGTGAAGCAGAGGTGTTACTTCACTCAGACAGCTGCTGGCTGCTGAGTCTGAGAAACCCCAAGGTTGACAAGTAAAAATGCACAGTCCTGATGTTACCAATCCACATGGCAGGCCATTAATTTAAGTCCATTGTAAGTCCCAAGGTCGGTAGAGCATAGCAGGCTGCTGAGCAATGACACAGCTACATGCAGGGTCCAAGAGTTCCATAAGCTAGAGACCATTCCCAAAGCTTCTGCTCATATACAGGAAGCAGACCACATACCCAAAGGCAGCTACTCAACCGCTCACTTGGATTCCACCATGGAGTGGATTATCAGTCTCATCATGGGGAATACTACTACATCCTGCTGCCCAGCCACTCAACCAGGCCTAGCCAAGTTGACACACAAACATAACCACTACACTGAGGTCTCTCCCACTTAGAGATTTATGATTCTATAATACCTGGTATTTTGGTACAATGTAAAGGAAAATGAAGTATTCCACTATGACTTGCTTTTTCCCTGCTGGAGCCATAGCACTTTGCTGGTATCTCTGTTGACCCCTTTATCATTTAACTGTGTCTATTTGCATGTACATGTGGGCATACCCACAGGCTCTACCTGTAAATACTAAGCAGTCATGAAGCTACTAAAATAGGGACTCTAATGGTCTATCCAATTGGGTTACACACACAAGACACTCCACAAAATGTTGACAATTGAAAGTCACTCATATGTAAGAATCTCTGGCGGTGTAGTGTTTAAGACGTTTGTCTACTGACCAAAAGGTTGGTAGTTCAAACCTAACAGCTACTCCATGGAGGAAAGATGAGATGGTATGCTTCCTTAAATATTTATAGACTTGAAAACCCAATAAGGGTTGCTCTGAATCAGAATCAACTCAATGGCAGCGACTGACTATTACCATTTACAGAAGGTAGACAGCAAACAACAAGAAGGGATTATTTACAGAAAGCAAACAATAAGAACAAATCTGAAGTGAACCCAGTTCCTTCAGCCCAATGAGTACCCCACTTAGCATCATATGAGAGGAATGTACTTCTTCTGTCTAAAAGGCAACCTGCTCACCTGTCTTTTCTGTGACACTGTGCAGGCAGACCACACATCAGGTGTTAGCAGGTGTTTGTCTCTCTTACTCTCTCTGCACATGTGTCAGCAGCTTAGTTCAGGTGCACATGACTGTGTTTATTCTCCTTCTCTTTGACTCTCACTATGACTTTTCTTGCCTGGGTCTCACCCCTTGTGTTTACTTGCCCTCTGTCAGTCAGCAGCTTTGAGACAACACTGGGCCAGTGCCAGGGTTAGGCCAACATTACAAAAGCTCTACAGTAAAATTGTTTAACAGGCATCTCTTACAAGGCATATGCCTAAGCTTCTGCAGGCCTCTTCTTCACACCCTCTACACAGGACTTGTCAGCATAGTCTTCCTCAGCACAGGCATCCTCAGGACCCCCTCTTAGCCCCCTGAGGACTGACCTTCTCTCAGTTTTAGGGTTACGGATTTCAGCACAGCTGGGGCATCTGGAACTACCAAAGGCAGGCCAGCTCAGCCCGTCTGCCAACATCTCCTTTACTCAGGAGTCTACCTGCAAGGGCCCAGACAGTGGCCTTTTCCCCTTTATGGAATGCCCAGCTTTGTTGGCAGCCTCTTGCCTAAAGTTACCTGGCACTGCTCCATGGACCAACTCTGCCTGTTGCTGCTGTCTTCTCCATGGGCCTACTCGTCTGTCTCTGCCATCTGTCAGTTTTATGGTTCGTGCCACTGCTACTACCTCCATTATTTCTCTGCCACTGGACTTGCTGTGTTTGTTGCCAGTTCTCTTGGTCTTCAGAGTTATTAACTCAGTGTCACAGCCTTTGACCAGTATTTCAGCTCTTTTATTTAAGTCTAGGAGGTTTTCAGTGAGGGAACCTCAGGTCCAAATGATGCACTCCTCTCCAGGCTGTTGTTGATCAAGATGTTCCCATAAAACCTCTGTGAGACTGGCCTTGTCAATTTCAAGGTGTGAAATTGAAAACTTCTTGTCAATTTCAAGCTGCAGCTTTTCTAGCAGGACCAATCATAATAAGTGAATTGTAAGACACTTACACGGATAGCAAACTGACCAGTTCTTGCAAGCTGCTTATGCAAATAGAAAAGAGATCAATTACTTGGCATCTTATGGCCTGACAAATCATTTGGGAAGAATTGTAATCTCAGATCCAGAAAGGTCACATAAAACACACTCTTACACCACAATCATAATTCAAGATATCAAATGGTACACTTCAGCAGTCAATAGAGTATTGAATCCAGGCCATAAATTTGTTTTGTTAAGTTTGTACATTTTTAAAAAATTAATCTACTTCATAATTCTAACCAAAAAAAAAAAAAAAAAAAATACTCACTGCCTTCAAGTTGATTCAATTCATAGCAACTCCCATTGGGTTTCCAAGGCTGCAAATCTTTATGGAAGCAGACTGCCCCATCTGGTTGGTGGGTTTGAACCATCAACTTTCTGTTAGCAGCTAATTACCTTAACCACTACACCACCAGAGCTCCTTAGTTTATAATTCTAGGGGGAAAAAAAAGCCATAATTAATGTAAAATTCAGATTAGGATTTCTGCTAAAAAAGCAAAAGAATTAAAGGATATTGAGTTCACAGATCTGCAAGGTAGCAATCTATTAGAGTTATGTTGTTATTGTCATCTTTAGTTGTGACGTGTGCTCTGCAATTTGCCCTGCAACCCACTGCACTCATGTCTCTTCTCAGCTTGGTTCTGTAAACACGTGTATTTTAAAATACATTTCATGTGCTTATCTTCTCCACTAAATCATGGACTATCCTGGGGAAAATACTCTGTTAGGCACATGAGCAAAACCAGTGATGCTTATAAATACATACGCACACACACACACAGAATATTGGTTGGCAAAGAATACTGAAAATACCAAGGACTGCCAGAAAAACATAAATCTGTCCTGGAAGGGCAGCCAGAATGTTCTTTGGAGGTGAGAATGACCAAATTTTGTCTCACCTAGTTTAGCCATGTTGTCAGAAGAAATCATTCCCTGGAGAAAGCTATCATGTGTGGTAAAGTGGAGGGTCAGCAAAAAAGGGAAAACTCTCAACAAGATGGATTAATAAGTAGCTACAATGAGGGGCTCAAGTACAGCAAGGATTGTGAGGCTATGACTGGGCAGTGTTTCATACTGTTGTACATGGGGTCACTATGAGTTGGAGCCAACTTGACAGCACCTAAAACAAACAAACAAACAAAAAAAAACGTCACTGCTGTGGAGTCAGATCCAACTGAGAGCGACCCCTCCTTGGGTTTCAGAGGCGATATCACTACAGAAATAGATTGCCCAATCTTCCTTCTGAGGAGTGGCTAGTGGGTTTGAACTGCCAGCCTTCTGGTTAGCAGTCAAATTCTATTCTTTGTCCCTCTGCTCTTCCATGTCTGCATTATATCTCTAAATGATCTCATCCAGTCAAATGTTATTAAGTATATCTCTATATTGATGACTCTCAATTTTTATCTGAAACTTAGACTTTTCCTTTGAGATTGACTCATATTTCTAACTTTCTCTTTGACAACCCCACTAGGCATATCTAATTTATCACATCCAAAATCAATTGACTCTACAAAATCTGACTCTACAAAATCTCCTCATTCTCCTAAACGCAAATGTCTCCATGCAGTTGTTGCAAGATTAGAACTTATAAATCATCCTTCATTTCCTCCTGTACCCTTTTATCTGGTCTATGGGTAAATCACATCATCTACAATCACATCCTACAATCTCCACTACATTCGACTTTTACCAAATTACCATTGTGAAATAGATGGGCGTATACCACAGCTTCTTAACTGGTCTATCTACCTGTCATTCTTGTCCCTTATTCCTATCATACTAATCATGTAATGTGTTTGTTCGCAGCTCTTCAGAGACATTCTCACATTTAGAAAAATAGCAAAGATCCTTGTTATAACTTATAAGATTCTACTGGACTTGGTTCCTGCCTAAACATTTTTAATCATCTCCTGCCAACTCTTCCTTGATCAGTTCCATCCTAGCCAGTCTGGCAGTTTGCTATTCATCAAAGGCTACAATTTTGTTTTTTCCTCAAAGGCTTTGCACAGATAATATCCTCTTTCTAGGATATCCTACTTTAAGCCACATCTTGCTTTAGAGACCCCTGACATATTTCTCAGATGTCCCTGTAGATATTTACTCATCTTAGGTATTTCATCCAGGTCCCTGCTCAGTCATTATCTCCTTGAAAAACTCTTCCTTAACAAAATAATGTAAACTTTCTTACATTATTTTCTATCCCTTTATACTGATTGTCTATTCTTTTTAGTCTTTATAACTACTTGAATGATATTAAATTATTTATTTATTTATTTATTTGGGAGTTCTGGTGGCATAGTGCCTGAGGCATTTGACTGCTAACCAGAAGGCTGGTGGTTCAAACACCAGCCACTCCTTGTAAGGAAGGTTGTGCAATCTACTTCCGTAGTGATACCGCCTCGGAAACCCAAAGAGGGGTCACTATGAGTCGAATCCGACTCAATGGCTGTGAATTTGGTTTTTGTTTTTGTTCATTCATTCATTCATTTATTTACTTATTTGTATTTAGCTGGTTTATTATTTGCAACACATTCAATTATAAGTTCTATGAAGGCAGGAAGTTTTCTATCTTGACTACCATTGTCTACACTGTTGCCTGTAAAGTGGCAGCAGCTCAATGTATACTTATGAATGAATTAATACATTTATTAATAGTGGATACCCTCTGGTATTTTCATTAATATAAATAAATAACAATATGCTCTGACTTAGCCGTATGTATCAGAAAAACAAAGAAGAAAAAGAAAAAATAAAAACAAATGTTTTGCTATTGAGTTGCTGTCGACTCAGGGCATACCCACGTGGGTCAGAGTAGACCTGAGTTCCTCAGGGTTTGAAATGTCTGCTCTTTGGGGAGTACATTGCCTGACTATTCTCCTGAGGCCCTCTGGGTGTATTTGAACCACCAATGAAGTGCTGAACACTTTGCACTGCCCAGGGACACTTTTAGGGACTTTGATGTATCACACCATAAGCTTAAATAGAACTCAATAATTCCAAAGTTGTGCGAATCAGGATCAGCTGCCCCCTACAAGTTCATTTGTCCCCAAACTTCTTTTTGAAATGATTTATAAATCTTTCTGTCTTGCTTATGTTCTTCTTTTTAGGATTCATATTTAAATATGACTCTTCCAGTGCTACTAGTTTTGGGGTCTATTTTTGTATGGATCAATGTTCATATTATAGGAATTCACATTATCTCAACCTAGTTTGCCACATACTAAAATTACAGTAAAACTCTCCACAACTGGATACAAATTATTATTTGGTATTCATTTTAAAGTGGCCTATATATAGTAATATAAAACTTCTGGAGACCAAGGAGAGTCTAACTCAGCTTACCCTCAAACTAATTGCTCCCATAAGCCGCAGTATTGTTATTTTTACACTGAATTACCTTAAATTTAATGTGGAATTTCAAATACCCTCCAGAGGCTATCTCTTCTTTCTACTGTTCCTGCACATCAGCACTTTTGCTTTATTCTCTATGATTTCTATCTCTTCTTTGCAAACTAAGGTTGAGCTTCCTGAATACTTTTGATGTTTATGGTTTTGCCCTTTGTCTCTCTCTTTCTGTATATATGTACACACACACACACACCTATCTTCTCCTTGAGTGTGTGTCTTCCACTTTTGTCTTTGGGGATTAATTTTATAGCAAACTTCTGTGCTTCTTTCTTCTGATTAATAAACAAACCTATCACATTTTCTTTGGCCCTTATTTATGTGCCTTCTTTCTTCAAGCCTGGATTATTACATAAGGAAAGATAAATATTTGAATAAAAAATGCAATATTTCTATAGAAATATTTCCATCTCCTTTTCAATAAGGTCCTCATCTGAGCAATGGTACACAGAAAATGATGAAGTCACTATTTTCAATTCTCCCAAAATAGTTACATAACTTGTACCATTCTAGATGCATAAGAGAGAAGTTAATAAATTCCATACTATGAATACTTAGGGAATTAGGTTTCAATTCTTTCACAGAGAATCTCTGTTGAAAAAGATTGATATATTCCTTTTATTTTTATCTGTGATCATTTTAATCATAGGGTTAGAGGAAAAAATCAGAAAAGCAAAAAGACCACTCCTACCTTTGCTTTGCCTGCATATAGTCTTTATACTTATTTTTATCATATTGCTTCATACACAAAAGAATGTCTTCTTCATCTAGTGTTTAAAATAAAAAACACTAGATTGTGTTTTACACAAAAGTTGAAAATGTTTTCTATTTATATCATAGAAATTATATTCATCAATACAAATTGCTTGAGCAAATTAATAATAACATTCAGAAAAGATTATTAATTTCATAATCTTATATTTCTCTCTTTGTAAGACAACAGAAAGCATTCAGTAAAAATAATATATTAAGTGTATCCATATTCACTCTGCAGTGTTAGGAGGACAAGATAAAGGAATAACAATGAACAGACAGAAATGTGGACTCAAGGCGATGGTACTCAGGTTTTAGTTATCATATCATTTATGAATAAAAAACATTTACAACTAGCTTATATACATTCACAATAAAAAGAATGTGAACTCAATATCATAAAATGTCATGGAAAGGTTTATACGTGGAAGGGAGTTTTCTTTGTTGGTGAACAGGGAAGGAAGGGGAGGGGAAAATTATACCTAGACAGGTTGGGGGAAAAAAATATATATATGTGTGTATGTGTGTGTGTATATATCTATATCTATATATATGTCTATATCTATATCTATATATGTCTATATATAGAGAGAGATTAATAGTGATTACTAGGGATAGGAGGAAGGAGGGAGAAAGGGGAAGGTTTTGTTTGTGGAACATTGAGTTTTGTTTGGGGGTCATTGAGTTTATGCTAATGGTGGTAGAATATTTTGGAAAAGGGTAGCAATAATGGTGGCATATGAAAAATGTTATCAATGTTCCTGAGGTGTAAATGTGGAAGTTATTATGTTGGCGAATTTCTTGCATATATTTGTATGTTTTCACCACAACACAAGTGAAAAAGAAAAACAAAAAAAAAGAATGTGAACTCATATATCTTTTCTTCCTTTCCTGTTTTACTGTTTCAGGTATTGAATACCTCAAATCTTACTATATAATAAGACAAAAGTAATAAGTATTGCAAATAATATTTACTGATTTTATTATTTTCTATGTATCATGTACATATTGCTTTAATTCACCCTGAAATAAAGTTTTTGATCTACTTTTACTTGATTACACATTAGTGTAAAAAATTAAAAATAAAGGAGGGGAGGAAAATATTAATATAAACTGAATGTAAAGTAGAACGATGAGTAACCCCAATATTTTAGTAAAAAATACATGATGTACTCTAATTCTGTCCAGTAGACGTATAATGTGAAACACAAATTCAAGTCATGAATTCAAAATAGTCTAATAGTCTCATTAACTACAGTAAATAAAAGGAAACACATAAAATTAACTACAAAATCTATTTTTATAATTAAAAAAAAAACTCAATGCCATTGAGTTAAGTCTGACTCACAGTGATCCCCATTGAGTTTCTGAGGTGGTAAATTTTTATGGAACTAGATTACCACATCTTCCTTTCACAGAGCTGCTGATGCATTTGACAACCAACCTTCTGGTTAGCAGTCAATTGCTTTACACACCACACACACACACACACACACTCACATACTGACTATATATTTTATATCTATCTATCTATCTATATAACATATATCTATCTCTCTCTA
>NW_006922218.1:39085-44747 GCF_000298275.1 Orycteropus afer afer | reverse complement strand
CAACTGCAAAGGAACTCTCAAATGCTGAGGAGCAAGGATGTCTCCTTGAGGACTAAGGTGCACCTGACACAAGCCATGGTATTTCCAATCACCTCATATGCATGTGAGAGCTGGACAATGAATAAGGAAGACTGAAGAAGAGTTGATGCTTTTGAGTTATGGTGCTGGCGAAGAATGCTCAAAGTGCCATGGACTGCTAAAAGAACTAACAGATATGTCCTGGAGGAAGTGCACCCGAAATGCTCCTTGGAAGCGAGAATGGCCAGACTTCATCTCACCTACTTGGTCATGTTGTCAGAAGGGACCATTCCCTGGAGAAGGATGTCATGTTTGGTAAGGTGGAGGGTCGACGAAAGAAGGGAAGGCCTTCAACAAGATGGATTGACATGGTGGCTGCGATGATGGGCTCAAGTATAGCAGGGATCATGGATCTGTTGTGGGATTGGCCAGTGTTTCGTTCTGCTGTGCATGGGGTCAGTATGAGTTGGAAATGATTCAACAACACCTAACAACAACACCAACACCATCAAATGCTTTTTCATAGTCAATAAAACACAAGGAAACACCTTTCTGTTATTCTTTGCTTTGAGCCAAGATCCATCTGACATCAGCAATGATAGCCCTCCTTCCACATCCTCTTCTGAATCCATCTTGCATTTCTGGAAGTTCTCTGTTAATATACGTCTGCAACTGTTTTTGAGTTATTTTCAGCAACATTTTACTTGCATGTGATGTTAAGGATATTGTTTGATAATTTCTACATTCTGTGGACTCACTTTTGTTAGGAATGGGTACAAAAATGGATCTCTTCCAGTCAGTTGGCCAAGTAGCTGTCTCCCACATTTATTTATTTATTTAGTCATTCATTCATTCATTCATTCATTCATTCATTCACTAATTTATTTTAAGACTTTGTTTTACATTACTATGTATGTATTACATTACTAATATTATGTGTACTAAGTGTACACATAATATTGAATGATATTCAATATTATGTGTACACTTAGTTTCACTCCCCATTTACCATGCCCTATCTTAACCCCTGCTCCTTCCCTCCTGGCCCAGTAACCCTCCCCCTGTGGTCCTCATATTTATGCAATACTCTTTGTCCTGCATTTCCTCAATTTGAATGTTGAGCCTCTAGTGCCCCGTGGTCTATTGGTCTAAGGGATATATTACCATAGAGTATGTGGGTGAGTCATCCTGGATTGAGTGGTCTGCGTGTACATCTTGTTAACTGTTGGGCTTAGAGCCAACCCCTGGGAGTAAGTTTTATTCCAGGTGCAGAATGTATTGGAGGGTTTAGTGTTGGGGGTCTCATCAGACTTCCTCTGACCAGTAATTATGGTTATTGTTGAGCTTTTGGATTTTGTTCCATCTTTTTCTTCCCACTCTCTTCAGGATTCCCAGATCTGATCCTTTCCTGAGTTGTCTGCATTGCTAGCTGAGCCATAGTTCTTCTGATCTCAAGGGCCATCGTCTCCTAGAGCTGATTGCTTCTAAATGCCCCTTTGTTTTTTGCACTCTTCACTTCTGAAGCTAGGAGACCATTAGCTGCATCTTAGATGGCTGCTTGAAAGCTTTTAAACCCCAGTTGCTATTCACCAATGTGGGATGCTGAACAAGACTTTTATGTATTTTGTTGTGCCAATTGAGTCTGGTGTTCCCCAGTACTATGGTCCTGAGACGGTAGATCTATTGGATCTCTCTCCCATAATGTCAGGATGTCTGTGAGGGATTACTCTGTCTGTCTTCTATTGTTTCTGTAAGGATTGAAGGTATTTTTAAACACTGGTGTCTGTGCAAGATTAGCCTCAGCTGAATCTATCCTTGGTCTTAAGTATACTGCTGTACACTGACCCCCCTTTGATCCTCTCAGGTGTTTATGTGTTTATCTGTAGCCTGGTGTTTGGTGTTAATGGTAATGCAGTATTGTGGACACATTGGCTAGTATTAGTATCTGTCATCTGTCTCTTATGTGTACAATTCAGTGTCCTCCCTTTTCCTAATGTTATCATGGTGGTCACAGACCCTTTCTGTATATCCCTCCTCTTACCCACATCAGTGTGTTGGCCCCAACTAGCCTGAAATTAATCCATCTCCTTCCCTTCCCATCCTGGTAACCTACAAACTGAGTTCCCTTTCCCAAACAAACCCTTCTTTTTCTTTTAATAATAATGGGCTCATACAGTACTTGTCTTACTGTAATTGACTTAATTCACTCAGCATGATGTCCTCCAGGTACATCCATGGTGTGAGATGATTTGCATATCCCTCATTGTTCTTTAATGTAGCATAGTATTCCATTGTGTCTATGTACCATAATTCAGTTATCCACTCATCCATTGATGGGAAGTTAGATTGTTTCCATCTCTTTGCTATGGTGAATTGTGCTGTGATGAACACAGGTGTACATATGTCTGTTCGTGTGCTGTCTCTCACCTCTTTAGGATATATTTCTAGTACTGGAATTGCTGGGTCAAATGGTTCTTCTATTTTCAGTTTTTTTAAGGAAACACCACACTGTTTGGCACAATGGTTGTACCATTTTACAATCCCACCCATAGTGCACAAGAGTTCCAGTCTCTCCACAACCCCGCCAGCATTTGTTATTTTCTGACCTGTTGAATTTTGCTATTCTTTCTGGGGTGAGATTATATCTCATCTTTGTTTAGATTTCTATCTCTCTAATGATGAATGATCATGAGAAATTTCTCATATGTTGGTTGGCTGCCAGTATATCTTCTTTGGTGAAGTGTCTGTTCAAGTCTCTTGCCCATTTGTGAATTGGGTTGTCTTTTTGCTGTTGAGGTGTTGAAGTTTTCTGTAAATTTTGGAGATAAGTCCTTTATCAGATATGTCATAGGCAAATATTTTCTCCCAATCTGTAGGTTCTCTTTTTACTCTTTTGATGAAGTCTTGCATAAGAATTTAATTATTAAAAGAATTTAATTATTAAAAGTCACAGTCCTCTTGCTTCTCTTCTCCCTCCTGCACATTCCAGGTTATGCTTGATAGTCTACTTATGTCGTAAATTAGGCCTCCCAGATTTGCTCCTGTTCTATCTTTGATAAATTTTATAGTTTTGGGTTTTACATTTAAGTCTTTGATCCATCTTGAGTTTGTTTTTGTGTATGGGGTGAGGTATGGGTCTTGTTTTATTCTCCTGCAGGTAGATATCCAGTTTTGCCAGCACCATTTGTTAAAGAGGCTGTCTCTTCCCCATATAATGGGTTATGGACCTTTGTCAAAGATCAATTCTTCCTTGATGGATGGGTCTATTCCTGAACTTTTGATTCTGATCCATTTGTCTATCTGTTTATCATTGTACCAATACTATGCTGTTTTGACTATTGTAGTTCTATAGCAGTTCTTAAGATCTGGGACTGTGAGACCTCCCACTTTGTTCTTCTTCTTCAGAAGTGCTCTGCTTATCCAAGGTCTCTTTCCTTTCCACATGAAATTAGTATTTGGTTTTTCCATGTCCTTAAAAAATTTTTTTGGAATCTGGATCGAGATTGCATTAAATGTGTAAATTGCTTCAGGTAGTGTTGACATTTTCACAATTCAGTCTACCTATTCATGAACAATGTAGGTTCTTCCATTTACGTAATGTCCTTGTTGTCTCTTGAAGTAGTATTTTATAGTTTTCTCTGTATAGATCTTTTGTGTCTCTGGTGAAGTTTATTCCTAGATATTTTATCTGTTTAGTAGCTATTGTGAATGATATTGTTTTCTGTATTTCTTTATCAGAGGACTCTTTGTTGGTGTAGAGGAATCCAACTGATTTTTGTATCTTGACTTTGTATCCTGCCACTTTGCTGAACCTCTCTATTAGTTCCAGTATTTTTTTTTATAGAGTCCCTTGGGTTTTCTATGTACGGGATTATATCATCCACAAGTAGAGATAGTTTTATTTCCTCTTTGCCAATTTGTATGTCTTTTTTTCTTCTTCTTGCCTTATTGCTCTGGCCAGGACTTCCAATATAAGGTTACATAGAAATGGTGATAGAGGGCAACCCTGTCTGGTTCCCATTCATATGGGGAATGCCTTGAGTCTTTCTCCATTAATAATGATGATGGCCATTGGCTTTGCATTTATGCCCTTTAGTATGTTGAGGAATCTCCCTTCTATCCCTATTTTGCTGAGAGTTCTGAACAGGAATGGATGTTGGATTTTATCAAATGCCTTTACTGCATCAATTGATATAATCACATGGTTCTTTTCTTTTGTTTTGTTTATGTGGTGGATTACAATGATTGTTTTTCTGTTGTTGAGCCACCTTTGTAAATCTGGTATGAATACCATTTGGTCAGGTTTTATTAATTTTTTGATATATTGTTGGATTCTGTTGGCTAGGATTTTGTTAAAGGTTTTTGCATCTATGTTCATGAGGGATATTGATCTGTAGTTCTCCTTTTCAGTGGTGTCTTTCCCTGATTTTTGTTTTAGTGTTATGCTTGCTTCATAAAATGACTTTAAGAGTATTCCATCTTTTTCTATGTTATGGAATATCTTGAGTAGCATAGGTGTCAACTCTTTTCTGAATATTTGATAAAATTATCCAGTGAAACTATCAGGGCCAGGACTTTTCTTTGTGGGAAGTTTTTTTTTTTTTTTTTTTTTTTTAATGACCTGTTCAATTTCTTCTTTTGTTATAGCTCTGTTCAAGTATTCTATCACTGAGTGGGATAGTTTAGGTAGGTCTTGTGATTCTAGAAACTTGTCTGTCTCTCTAGGTTCTCAAATCTGTTGGAATACAGTTTTTTTATAATATTCTGTCAGTATGCTTTTTATTTCAGTTGGTTCTGTTGTGATAACACCATTTTCATTTACAATTCTTGTGATTTGGATCTTCTCTTTCTTTTCTTCTGTTAGATCTGCCAATGATTTTTTATTTTATTGATATTTTTGAAAACTAGCTTTTTGTTTTGTTGATTTTCTCTATGGCTTTTTTGTTTTCTGTTTCATTTATTTCTGCTCTGATCTTTATTATTTCCTTGCTTCTAGATACTCCAGGATTCTTTTGTTGTTCTATTTCTAGTTGTTGGAGTTGATGAGTTAGAGTGTTGATTTTGTTTCTTTTCTCTTTTTTGATGTATGTATTTACTGCTATAAACTGTCCTCTGAGTACTGCTTTCATTGTTTCCCATAGGTTTGGTATGATGTTTTTAGGAATTTTTTTATTTTTTATTTTTTATTTTCTATTACCCAGCAGGTTCTGAGCAGTGAATTGTTCAGCTTCCACACTTGTGATGTTTTCTCCTTGATCTTCCTATTATTAATTTCTAATTTTATGTCATTGTGGTCTGAGAAGATGCTTTGTAGTATTTCAATGCTTTTGAATTTATTGAGGTTTGTTTTATGTCCTAACATATGGTCTATTTTGGAGAACAATGTGAATCATGCTTTTCTTGGGTGAAATGCTCTGTATATATCTATGAGGTCGAGTGGTCGATTGTATTATTGATGTCTTCTGTATCATTTTTTGAGTTTTTTTTTTCTGGTTGACCTGCCCCCTCTTTGAAAGTGGTGTGTTACAGTTTCCTACTACTATTGTAGAGTTGTCTATTGTCCCTTTTAATTCAGTTAATATTTGCTTCACATATTTTGGAGCACTTTCATGTGCATGTGCATAAATATTTATTATCGTAATAT
>NW_006922218.1:32232-38867 GCF_000298275.1 Orycteropus afer afer | reverse complement strand
CAGCATATCAATGGGTCTTCTTTTCTTATCCAGTCTACCACTTTGTTTCTCTTGATTGGTGCATTTAGTCCATTCACATTGAGTGTAATTAGTAATAGGTATAAATTGATTGTTGTCATTCTACTGTTTTTTTTTTTTTGTCATGATGTTGGTGTTTCGTTGGCCCATATACTTTTCTGTGCTGAGTTTGGTTTGTTGCAAATGCTTCCTCTCTTTTCTTCTTTATTCTTGGTTTTGTGCTTATTAAACCCATATGTTTTCCCTCCTTCCGGATTTACTTAGGGGGGTTGTTAATTTTCTCTGTGGTTACCTTGGAGTATATTCTTCTCTCTACATTTTTAGGTTCTCTTCATTTCTCTTAAAGTTTTGTTCTGATTTTTCTTCATACAGACTGGTGTCCAGGGATTTGTCTTCTAATTGGGATATGTGTTCTTCAGCCAGTTCTAGCCTACTCTATTGTGCTTCTACTGTATCGTGTGATTCTGTAATTTTGCTATTCATCGTCTGGATTTCTAGCTGCTGTTTTTGTATGAGCTCTGATTGTGCATTAATCTTGTTGTTTTGTTCTTGAATGATTTTCCTGAGTTCTTCCAGGGAACTGTCTGTTTGGATTTCCTTCTCTTGTAAAGCTCTATAACCATATCTTCTAAATTCCTTCTCAGATAATTCTGTTGCCTCCTCTTCTTCCATGTTTAATGAGACCTCTGTTTGTGGTCTTGCTTCTAATGTCTTGTCCTGTTTTTTGTTTGTTTGTTTGTTTGTTTGATTTGAGGTTGCCTGTTGTTTCCCTATGCATTTTGAGCTTGTTTTTAACTGTTGGTTATGTATTGATTTGTTTTGTCTTGGTTTTATGGTTTAATATTTTGAAAAGGTGGAGCTGATGTATTTTATTTTTTTTTTTTTTGTTGTTATTAACTGAGGTGTGCTGGGTTGCTCAGCAATTTTCTTTGTGATAGTAGAATCACTGTGTAGAATGTGGATATTGGTCTCTGTTTGTCATGAAGAGGGTTTAGAGTTTGAACTGTGAGGTATTATGATGGCTCAATGTGATTTCTTCTATCGGATGAGTGCGGTATTTTCAGAAAAGGTAGGAGTGGAAGAGAGAAAGAAGGAAAACTCCCTATTGCTAGGGAGGATTTCTAGGGCTTTGAGTGGGCTGCTAATGATGACATTGTACTTTTATTTACAGGCCCACACATCAAGTTCAGCAAAGACTTTAGTTGTTAGGGGGTTGTCACTCTCCACCAGGCTCAGACACATGCATAATCCCAATTTCCAAGGCCCCTCCATGCCAAAAAGCTGACCCAAGACAACTGCTCAGCTCCGCAATCCACCGCTGGAGTTCCTCTCTAGGAACACCTGCTTGCAGTGCTGGCCCACACTGTGATCCATGGTGGGATTTCCTTCCAGTGCCCTTGCACTTGTGGCACCAAAGGTTCTCTCAGTTTAAGCAGTGCTGGAGTCAGGGTAGTGCGTGCTCACACCCAATGGTCCCAATATTACTGACAAAGTCAAGTGCGGGCCCGTCAGTGCCAAAAAGCTTACCCAAGCCTGTTCAGTGATCCCTTGCGGGAACACCTTCCTAGGCCTGCCCTCTTGCAGCACCAATGGACTTTGCTCAGGTTTCAGCAGCACTAGAAGTGCCCACTTGCACCCAGCTGACCCAAGTTACTGATAAAATCAGGTGCTGAAGGTAGATCCTTGTGATGATTGCTGGCATGCTGGTGTGGTATGTCTTCTTCCTTAACCCGGGGAGATATCCGATGGCCTTTCTCACCTGCTGGCCAGCATTCTACAGGGTAGATCTCCTGTTCTTGTTATTTTTCCCCTGTCCCTTTCTCCTTTGTAATCCTGTTCCCCAGAGTTTGGTGAACTCTGATTCAGTCTGTTCAAAGCACCAGAATCCTTAATTCAAACTGTTGTACCTAGTCTTTCAGGCCCTAAGATGCTAGAGGGAATTAGTATAATAACTACAGATGAGACTCCATTTTTGAATCTCTCCCAAATTTTTTGGTATGGGCAAGTGAGTGTCTCCAGTACAGCAACTGTTTACTGAAACATCTCAATGGCTATTCTATCAATTCCTGGTTTTTCACCAACTCCTTCAGTGCAGCTTCAACTTATTCCTTCAAAACCTTTCATCTTGATCATATGCCACCTCCTAAAATAGATGAACATCAACCAGTTATTTTTGGTACAGTGACTCTGTGTATTCCTTCCATCTTTTTTTTTTTTTTTTTTTTGATGTTTCCTGCATCATTCAATATTTTGCCCATAGAGTCTTTCAATACTGCAACTTGAGGCTTGAATTTTTTTTTCCCAGTTCTTTCAGCTTGAGCAATGCTGAGTGTGTTCTTCCCTTCTGGTTTTCTAACTCCAGGTCTTTGCACAGTTCATTATACAAAAAAAAAAAAAAAAAAACCCTCATGGCCACAGAGTCAGATCTGACTTGTAGCAACCCCTCCTTGAGTTTCCAAGGTGGTACCACTATGGAAGTAGATTGGTTGGGCAATCTTCCTTCCAACATTTCATTATAGTAACTGACTTTGCCTTCTCTCACTGCTCTTTGAAATCCTCTTTTCAGCTCTTATTTTGATTGTGCATCCAAGTAAAATGTGCATCCAAGTAAAATCCTTGACAACTTCAATTTTTTCTCTATTTATTGTGATGTTGATCATCAGTCCAGTTATGAGGATTGTTATTTTTTCCCTTATGTTGAGGTGTTTTATCTTCAATTTTAGAATAGATTTAATCCTTTTAGCCACTTTAGAAAGGAAATAATACATCTAATCAAAGATAGCACACATATTTTATAAAGCTGTTCTCCCTTTTTTAGGCAAAACTAGAAAAATAACTTTAAAACTCACTCTCGTCGAATTGGATCTGACATATTGTGACTGCTCCTTGGGTTTCTGAGGTGGTATCACTATGGAAGTAAATTGCCCAACCTTCCTTCCGAGGGGTGGCTGGTGGGTTTGAACCACGACTCCTGATTCTCAGTCAAATGCTTTAGGCACTACTCCATCAGAGCTCCCTAAGTATTTGTATATACGTTTGATGTTGTTGATGTTGATAGTGCTATGGAATCAGTTCAGACTCATATGCTTCTTCTTTAGAGTAGCTTAATTGAGTCAATATGTAAACATTACTCTAGCATTTTCTTAAGAATAGATTTTTTTTTAATTCATCAAAACCAACAATAATATACTAATGTTAAAACTTCTTTATTTCTTCCAAGTTCATTTTAAGCACCTTTAGATCAATACATTACACCATTTCAGAAATAAAAATATGCAGTCTGAATTAAGCTAGCACTTAGTAAGCACATTCACCCTCACTTACTAAGCTGCCATTGATGAGATAATGTTCTCTAAATTCATAACCATTTAAATTCAAATATCAGGCTTGTTTTAAGTGGTGCAGATATTATACTAACAAAACAAAGAATCTGTTTGGGAAAGGCAGCATTTTTCGAATGGCTTTCAAAGAATGCCTTACAGAGTAAATGAATGGTATAGCTTTTATGAGCAATCAATAGAGACCAGCAGAAGTATGTTAAAAAAATCCAAAGAGAAAGCATTAGTTTTAGAATAAATATTAAAAAGCATACTTCTTGTTCCTTTTTTCCCCTAATTTCTTCTTTTTATGTTCCTTTAATTAATATTATTATGTTTGAATACACAAATTTTAGAATCATATCAATAGTGTGTTAGTCATGTTCTTGTTATTCCAAACCAAATAAAATTCACTGTCATCAAGTATAACCTGACTCATAGTGACCCCTCCTTGGGTTTCTGAGGAGGTATCACTACAGAAGTAGATTACCTAACATTCCTTCCAAGGAGTGGCCAGTGGGTTTGAACCACCAGTTGTTACCAGGAGCAGTAGAATCAGTTCTGATTCACAGGGACCCTCTTATGTACAGCAGAGTGAAACTCCACTCATTCCTATGTGATCCTCACAATCACAGCTATGCTTGAGCCCATTGTGGATGTCGTTGGTGATGGTGCTATGAAATCAGCTCAGACTCATAGCTCTTCTATGTATAAGAGAAAAACTGCTGAGCCAGGAAATCACTGTAAAGTTATTTAGACAGATATTCCTGGGGCTTCCATATAAAGCTACTTGTTGATTCAATAAATTTGAATTGAGCTTCAGAATATGTATTTTAAAAACAAAACACACACATAAAAATTCTTTTTTGAAATATTTAAGGTCTTCCTCTTTACAGGTAAAAAGTCTTTAACCCACATAGAAGAACTATAGGACTAGTACAAAATCACACTATTCATTGACAAGTTTGAGATTAGCATTCTATAATTCAAGTTTAGTTCTCAGTTTATTGCCTTACACAACAAAGTACCAGGAGATTTGGACTTTTATGTGGTAGAGATGAGATTAAGAGGTGAGGCATTTGAATATAATTTTTACGCTGATCTAGGTCATCCAATTTGACTGTTTTTTTTTTTTTTCCTTTTTCCATTTTCTTCAAAACAATTTCCTTTTGCTGGTTACCAGGGATGGAAGGGAAGGGAGGAAAATTTTCTGACTAATGAAGATTCATGTGCTGACTTGGGTGAAGGGAAAGGTAATAAAACAAAAGTATATGACCAGAACAATAACAATAAGTAAAAGGAAGACACAGAAATATGCACAACACATACAGACAACAAAGGCAAATACTACTACATACACAATACTGTATTACCAGTGGCAGTAAACACTGGTCTACAGAATGCATAGATAGGTGAGAAGGTCAAGTGTGAGTAGCTAAACAGAAATATACCTATGACCATGGATAGATTTGGCTGATGATATTCTTACATATGTATCTGTGCTACAAAAATACCCATACACTTTATAGAAGTAACAGGGGACAAAGTTGGAGCAGCTCCTCAGTGACAATCAACCACCTCCAGGGAGAGAGTCATTGTGTCTATTGTCTTAGGACCATGGTGTCTGGGGACATCAAGCTCAATAGGCACAACACAATACATAAAAATCTTTTTCTATATCCTACTCTTATGAACAGCAATTGAGGTCTTAAAACCTTTTGAGCAGCAATGTCAGATACAACAATTGTTTGCCCTTGTCTGCAGCAAAGAAGAATGAAGCAAAGTCATATGGAAACAATTAGTCCAAGGGTATAATGGACTGTGAGGAGGACCTCAACTTTCACGAACCTGAGACCAGAAGAACTAGATGGTGCCTGGCTACTAATGCTAACCACTTGGAAAGTGATCAAAATTGGAGATCCTTGATAGAGTGGGAAGAAAAATGTGGAACAAAATTCAAAAACACAAAAATGACCAGAATTACTGGTCAGATAGAGACAGGTGGAACCCTCAAGACTAAAGCCCCAGGCTATCCTTCAGGCTTGGAATCAGAATCACTTCCATGGATTAGCTCACAGCCAAACAGTAGAAAGACCTGCAAGCATAATACCTACCTACCACAGGGAGATGTACCACTTAGATCAATCAACCATGAGACATCAGAAGGGCAGCATTTGCAAAGAGGGAAAGCTGGACAGACAGGAATTCATAGATAAGGACCAAGGGAGGAGATGGGAGGAGAGCTGTGTATTGTTGAGATTGTAATTGGGGCCACAAAACCAAATCTTCATGACCTGTTGAGAATAGAATGAATCTGCTTTGTTAATTTGCACCCATATCACAATTAAAAAATAAATAAATAATTGTCTTATATATTTTTTTCTCCTTTTACATAGAAGAATTGTTTCTTTGCTGTGACCAAAACTTATGTACACTGGTTGTATTTTTAATTCTGCCTCATTTTCTTATCTCTAGGAATATTCCTTGGAAGGAAGGTTGGGCAATCTACTTCTGTAGTGATACCACCTCGGAAACCCAAGGAGGGTCACTATGAGTTGGGTTTGACTCCACGGGAGTGAGTTTGGTTTGGTTTAAGGAGCTCTGGTAGCGTAGTGCCTAAGGCATTTGACTGCTAACCAGAAGGTTGGTGGATCAAACCCACCAGCCAATCCTTGGAAGGAAAGTTGGGCAATCTACTGCCATAGTGATACTGTCTCAGAAACCGAAGAAGGGGTCACTATATGTTGGGTCTGACTCTATGGCACATAACAACAACAGGAATATTCCATTAGTTATTCCTTTTCTCACATAAGGAGCTCTGGTGGTGTAGTGCTTAAGGCATTTTACTACTAGCCAGAAGGCTTGTGGTTCAAACCCACCAGCTACTCCTCAGAAGGAAGGTTGGGCAATCTACATCCATAGTGATACCCTCTGAGAAACCCAAGGTGGGGCTGCTATCAGTTGGATCCAACTCGACGGCAGTAGATTTCTCACATAAATCCAAAATTCCCATGTCTTCATGGTGTTATATTTATTTTTCTAGTCATTAATAGATCCATTCATTATACATTTATTGAGCACTTATGTGGTGAGCCCTGTGTTGGACCACACTGCCCATCTGTCAGTTTGGTTATTTTCATGTTGCTATGGTGATGGAGGGAGCTCTGGTAGCATAGTGCCTAAGGCACTTGACTGCTAACCGGTAGGCTGGCGGTTCAAACTCACCAGCCACTCCTCGGAAGGAAGGTTGGGCAATCCTACTTCCGTAGTGATACTGCCTCAGAAACCCAAGGAGGGGTC